>NC_056729.1:74873280-75105780 GCF_019279795.1 Protopterus annectens
GCTAAATTGAGATGCTGCTTCATCTAAAGGTAGAAAAGAGAGAAAGGACCAATCAATAGCTTGTAGACAGTTGTTAAAAGTCTGAGGGTCAGAATTCGTTAGCTTACGACAAACTTTGAATTTAAGTCGTCGAGACTGATGGGAGGAAAATCTTTGGATACATACTGGACTGTGATCACTTAAGCAGTCTGGGAGGGATTCAGGGTAATGATAGAAGTGAGGATTAGAGACAAGAATCCAATCTTAGCCAAAAGCTCTTAACAGATTCCCAGTACTACGTTCTACATATGGGACAAGAGAAATGTTTACATAAACAGAAATAATTACATACATAGCTCTCGGAGTCCAGGCCATGGCTAAAACAAGGACTGTGGTAATCAAGACACTTATCAGGTAAACGAATGAGTAAATTAAATTAACTACCAGTTTGCATATACAATAAGTGAAAGCATTTCTAATAAATGTTAGAGAGGTTTGTCTTTTCTCACAACGTAAGCTGTTGACTTTTCTGGTTTGAAACCAAAGAAATACAGTAAGTATGAAAATAAATAAATAAATGCCGAGAGATGCACAGACAGACAGTCACACACACACACACACACACACACACACACACACACACACACACACACACAGACACACACACACACACACACACACACACAGACACACACGCACACACACGCACAGTGGTGGAGGACATGAGAGAGAATACAGTATGTTTTTACAAGAGGGTAGCACAGTGGTGCAAAAGAAGAACTGCTGCCTCAAAGCAAGAGGACCTCCAGTTCCATATTGGATAGGATGCCTTCTCTGCAGAATTTGCTTGTTCTCACTGTGTCTGCATGGGTTTTCTCCGGATGCTCTGGTTGCTCCCATCCTTCCAAAAACATGCAGTAAAATAAGTGTGCAAATGAGTATGTATATTCAGCAAAAGACTGCAGCCCTGTCCAGAATGAACATCAAAGCCTTGTTTGCATCCACTGGCTGCTGGGACAGGCCTTGGCATCCTCATGACCTTATAAAGGTTAACACAGGTTAGATGGATGAATACATTTTTCATGAGAGAGAAGAAGCGAGTGCACCATGGACAGAAAGGTTTCTTTAAAGACAGTGTGATCTCAGAAATGGTTACAAACAGGGTAGCTCACAGTATTTGGTTGCTGGGCTGCAGTCCCTCCAAATAAAAGTATTTTAAAAACACTTTGTATTCGCTATCAGTTTAATTCCTACAAAACAGTT
Organism: Protopterus annectens; assembly: GCF_019279795.1. Classification (NCBI taxonomy): domain Eukaryota; kingdom Metazoa; phylum Chordata; order Ceratodontiformes; family Protopteridae; genus Protopterus; species Protopterus annectens. The sequence goes on from NC_056729.1 coordinate 74,874,523, forward strand.
AGCTTTTCTTTTACCAACTAAAAACTTGCGCAGCTGCATATTGTGCTTACATAGAGCTCCATTTTCTGTTTTAAAAAAGAAAAAGTCCGAGCAGGCAATTATGCCTTACTGACTACTTGTATTGGAGCTGTTTGGGTTGGTACAGGAAGCAGCATACACCTACTACCAACTGTGAATGTCACCTGAAGCAACCTTAGACTAAACCCTAACAGAAATCAAACTTAAGATGGTGAAACTTTTAGTTATGTACTTACCATAACTTTGGATGTATGGGATCCATCTCGCCTACATTCATGACAGATGGGTTCGGAGCCGATCCATCGGCTCCGACTCGGCAACTTATATACTAGCACGAAGTCTCTCATTGGCTGGGCTATACCCTATCCCAGGATGCACTACACCTGCTTCCCCAGATCTTGTTTGTTCGCTTTCATACACCCATGTAAACACAGAGACACTATAAGTCACTATAACCAACTAAAGTTCTTCAAGAAAGAACGCCAAGAAAAGTGACTACAGCTCCTCTAAATCCAAATGGCAGGGAAGGAGGGTGGGTACTTATGAATGTGGCGAGATGGATCCCATACATCCAAAGTTATGGTAAGTACATAACTAAAAGATGTAATGGGATCCTATCTCGCCTACATTCATGACAGATGGGACAGCGTCCCTAGCACCTACATCCCGGGTGGCTCATTGGAACACACTCCTGAGAACCGTGGAACCAAAGGAAGCTCTGCCTCGAGAAACCACATCCAATTTGTAATGAGAAATAAAAGTGTGCGGAGAAGTCCAGGTTGCCGCAGCACAAATATCATCAATGGATAACTTGGGTGAAAAGCTACGAAGTAGCCATTGCCCTGGTAGAATGAGCCTTGACTGGAAAGGGAAGGTCTTTATTGGCCTGTGAATACACAAAAGTGATACAATCTTTAATCCATTTTGATATGGAGGCTTTTGATACTGGTTGACCCAATTTGTGCTGCAAAAGAAACAAACAATTGATTTGATTGTCGCGTTTGAGCGGTTCTATTCAAATAAAAACGTAACTGTCTATGTACGTCCAATTGATGCAAGGTATATTCTGCGTTACTAGAGAATTCTGGGAAAAACACAGGAAGTTCTATGGTTTGTTGCAAACAGAAAGAAGAGGCCACCTTTGGAATAAATGCAGGGTTCAATTTCAATGAAACTCTATGTTTGTGAAAAATCAAATAGGGAGGATCAGAACAAAGAGCTTGAAGTTCTGAAACTCGCCTAGCAGATGTTATGGCTACTAAAAAGGCCGTTTTCCAAGACAGAAATTTTAAATCAGAAGTAGCCGCTGGTTCGAAAGGACGGGCAGTTAGGGCAGCAAGAACCATATTCAAATCCCAAGGAGGGACAGGATGAGATAAAGGAGGCCTAAGGAGCCAAGCCCCTTTAACAAAGTTTGTGAAACATCAATGAAGGTTCAAAAGAAGCATGAAAATTAGAGATTGCCGCTAGCTGAACCTTAATGGTAGAAACTGAAGAGCCCGACTGAAACAGGAAGGCCAGAAAATTCAGAACCTCCGATACTGGAGCAGTGAGAGGATCTATACCTCGTTCTTGAGCCCAGAAGGCAAACCTTTTCCATTTACTGGAATAAAGTTTGATGGTGGAAGGTTTATGGGAAGAAGACAGAATATGGACCACATCGAGAGCATTATCTCGGACTAAGGATGGAAGTGGAGTAACCATGCTGCCAACTTCAGGGACCAGAGAGCGGATGAAGCCGTCCTGACTGATGAGTCAACAGGTCTGGCACGGATCCAGAAACCATGGACCTTCTATCGCATGCCTCTGTAGGAAAGGGAACCAAACTTGACGAAGCCAGTGCGGGGCAATCAGAATCATCTCGCTCTCCATGTAAATGGCCTTCTGTATCACCCTCGGTAGGAGGGGAATGGAGAGAAGACCGGGCGGCCAAACGTTGAGTCAGAGCGTCCCTGGGAATCTGTCCCTTGGATGGGAACAGTGTGAAGAACTCTCTGCATTTCGCATTGTGGGGGCTGGCAAACAGGTCGCAGCAAGGAGGACCCCATCTGTCGAAGATTTTCGCAGCTATACTCTGATTGAGGGACCACTCGTGGGGCAAGAGAATGGTCCTGCTTAATCTGTCCGCAATCACATTGAACTTCCCCGGTATGTGCGTTGCCATTAGAAAGCGGTTGGTAGCTACAGCCAAAGTCTCATGGCTTCTCTGCATAGTGGGTAAGACCTGGTACCCCATTGCTTGTTTATGTACCATACTACCGACATGTTGTCGGATAGGATTGCAATTGGGCCCTGTGGGAGAGCGTGATGGAGAGCTTGGAGTACCAATAGTACCGCTCTCATCTCCAGGACATTGATATGCAAATGTGTTTCCTGGATCTGCCATGTGCCTTGGACCGACCTGTCCAGGTAATGACCCCCCCACCCTACCTGGGAGGCGTCCGTAGTCACAGTGGCAATGGGACGTTGAGGAAGAAAGGATCGCCCTTGGTCGAGATTTGACTGTAGAAGCCACCAACGCAGATCTCGACGGCAACTTTCCGTGATTATAATTAAGTGGTTCAAGGGCAGTTCCTGATAAGACCATTGAACCGACAGTAGCCATTGTAGAATTCGCATGTGAAGTCTGGACAAGGGAACTAGGAGTATAGTCGACGCCATCGAGCCCAACAGTTGTAGGATCCGATGGGCCGGGACTCTTTGTAAATGAAGGCAGGATTTGACTTGATCTTGTAAGATCTGAATTCTTGCTGCCGGTAAAAAGGCGCGCATTCTTTTTGTGTCTAAGTCTGCGCCTATGAAAGTAATACGCTGAGAAGGCTGTAGTACAGATTTTTGCAAATTGAACGTGATCCCCAAGAAACGGCCCAAGGTGAACGTGGCTCTGAGCGCTTGGAGTAGTAGATGCTCGGAGGTGGCTGTAAGGAGCCAGTCGTCTAGATAAGGAAACACCTGGAATCCCAGACTTCTCAGGTGAGCAGTTACCACTGCCAGACACTTGGTGAACACCCTGGGGCTGTGGTGAGACCAAAGGGCAGTGCTCGAATTGGAAATGACTGGCTCAGATGTCTCCTGGACTCTTGAGCTATGGGAATATGATAGTAAGCGTCCTGGAGATCTATTGAGCACATCCATGCATCTTTTTCCAGCAAAGGAAGAATAGATTGAAGAGTGACCATTCGAATTTGGACTTCTGACCGAAACGATTCAATGAACTGAGGTCCAATATGGGCCTGAAGTCCCCTGTCTTTTTTGGTACCAAAAATAATTTTGAGTAAGTTCCTGATCCGATCTGGTCAGTGGGGACAGGCTGGATGGCTCTTTTTTCTAGCAGCTTTGAAATTTCTAATGCTGCCTGATCCCGCTGACTGGGTGGCACGTCCGGGATTTCCCTTAAAGAAAGGGGGGGTTTGTTGAAGGGATGATATATCCTCCGGTAATAATGCGAAGCACCACTGATCGCTTGTTATGGATTCCCAAGCTTGTGGATGTGCCTTAAGCGACCCCGACTGGCTCGGAGTTGCACAGTCGGGCAACCACGCTGGTTGAATGAAGAACCACGAAAGGAATCGCGGTCTCCAGAGTTACGGGGCCTCTGCCACCTCTGGGCGGCGTCTTCAAAATTCCCCGCCTCTGGAGGGGGAATCACTGGGTGGAGTAGAGAAAGACTTTTGGGATTTTTTAAACCACATTTTCCCTCCTCTCCCAGCCTTGGGGTAAGGCCTGGAAGGAGCGGAATACGGCAGTCAAAGTCTTGCCCTCCTGCTCGCACCGAGTTAGTGTGTCCTTCACCTTGGGTCCAAACAAAGATGACCCATCAAAAGGGGGCGAAGGAAGACTTGAAGGCCTCGTTCAGAACACAAGCGTAACCAGGCTTGTCTCCTAAGGGCAACGCCTGTTCCTCGCTTAGCTACGCCCCCTCGACGCATACGAGATGAGCCTCATGGACGAGTTAACAATAGAACAAAGAGTAGTCATCTGTGCCAACAGTCGAGGCTAGCGCTTCAGGTAGATTACCAACAAGGGAGTCATTTAGCTCTTTGAGAAGATCCCTTTGGAGCCTTGTAAAATGACATAAATAATTCAGCGACCGTAAAGAAAAGGCCGCTGAGGACAGAGTGCGCTTCCGTACCTATCCATACTCCTAGAATCCTTATTAGGAGGATGAAGCCTCTGCCACGTCCTGCTGTGTGGCAGAAGCCACCACCAAAGCATCTACCGGTACACCCTTTGTGAGAAATTCTTTCTGTGGGGGAGCTGACAAGAATTTATTGGGCCTCGTAGGCACCGGTTCCACAGAATCAGGGTGTTCCCACACCCGAAATCAAATCAAGGAGTTCATCGAAGGGCGGAGACACCCAGGAGGTGGAGGGCTGGGCCCCAAAGGCCTTGAGGAAGACTGACTCCTCAGTTGAAGGGGTTTTGGCTTGCCAGTAACCTCTCTGTCTCAGAATCTCCAAGATATCTGAGAAGGAGATATCATCCGAAGATGATTTGGGGGACCCTTCAGCATCATCGAGGTCAGTATCCGATGTAATAGACTCATCTTGGGACTCTACGTGCTTCCTCTTACACAATTTCTTCCGTGGGGGTTCGTCCGAAGCAGTTTCGGACGGACCACCCGGAAGAAACCCGATGGGGGTATCCTCAAGCCCTGGGGCCCCGCTGCCGGGGGGCTGCAACGCAACAGAGGCACCAGTCTCCAAGTCTAGGGACGGTGAGGTAGAGTCTAGTTGAACCGGCAAGGGCATGGCCAGCGCACTCCTCATGGCCTCAAAGGCCGGACCTCCAGAATCCAAGGAAGTCACTGGTCTAGATGCCACGATGGCACTGGGAATTCCAGCAGCCGATGCTCCGAGAGGAAGACTAGGCACCGAAGCACCTAATCCCAAAGTATTCCCCTCGGGCCCGGCTGTAGAGGTCGCAGTACCAAACCCTGAACCGGAGGACAGGGTAGGAAGCATGGTCGGAAAGGCCTGATAGGGGTCTCTGCTCCGACCGTATGGCTCCACATTGCTTCACCACCACCGGCTCCAACAACTCAGAGGAGGTTGGAGGAGGAATCAAAAGTGTCGGGGATCGAAGCAAACTGTGCTGGAGCCGAGACCATTTTAGCAAATACTGGAGATTGGAAGAGCCTCTGTAAAACCCTATCCAGGTACGAATCTGATAGTCTCGAGGATTTAGAGGAGGTAGACACTCGAGAAGATTTTCCTCTCGGCTCCGAGGGAGAAGGGGACCGGCTCCAAAACGGCTCCAATACTGTCGGCGCCGACTCCACCAACTCATGGACCACCATCGGCGCAGAAGAAGCCTTCTTCGGAGCTGCACACTTCCACCGGCTCCGAAACCATTGGAGCCGATGGAGGCGATTCACCTCTCGATACTCCAACTTTCGGCTCCGAAGACAATGGAGCAGTAGTCGAGGCAGACTCTTCAACACTCGGCCCCGAAGTCAGTGGAGCCGAGGAAGAAGAGGTCAACTTTTTCTTTTTAGAAGTCGGCTCCGACGGACTTGTCGGAGCCGACGATCTTTTCTTTTTGGAAGCAACAGGAGGATTCAAAGCTTCCTCAAAGGAGGGTTTAATTAGCCCTTTTAAAATAAGCTTGTTCTTATGTTCTTGAAGAACTCTAGCAGAAAAAACATGACACACGCTACAAGTCTCTTGTAGATGTTTCGGCCCCAAACAATAAACACAAATTGAATGGCTGTCTGTTATGGACATTTTATAATTGCACCGAGTGCATTTTTTAAACCCTGACTTTTGTTCTTTAGACATAGTACAGGTAACACAACAAATAGAGTTCACCACAAAATTTAAGCACTATAAAAAGAGAAAAAGCGCCAACTGAAAAGCGCGAGACTCACTGGCGCAAGCACTTTATAAAAAATTACCTCACAAACTGACACAACAGAACAACGGCTCAAAGCCCTCTAATTTAAACGGGCTTGGCCGAAAAGACAAATAACCACAAGGGATCAAAAATTAATAACACAAAAAGCCTTTAAACTAAAATGGTACACAAGGAAAGGGCAAGGGCCCTCTAACTAAAACGGGCCTTGCCCGACGGAAAAGGAACAAGTACCAGACGACACTCAAGCACTCAAACTTCACAAATAGTAGAAAGAAGCTGTTAAAACAGCTGTTTGGTTAATATATAACAAAGAACCCCAAGGTCAAGGACCAATAAAGGTAAAAATAAACACTTAGCTCCAGCCAAGTCGAGACCACGTCCAGCTTGTAAAGCGGCAAACGAGATCTGGGGAAGCAGGTGTAGTGCATCCTGGGATAGGGTATAGCCCAGCCAATGAGAGACTTCGTGCTAGTATATAAGTTGCCGAGTCGGAGCCGATGGATCGGCTCCGAACCCATCTGTCATGAATGTAGGCGAGATAGGATCCCATTACATGTAAGGTTAGAAAAGAAAAATAAATATATAATGCAATGGTAAGCTGTGAAACTGAGACAGGTCTCTTGTTAATGAATGGAGCACGTGTTTTTTTGTCACTGACAACTAGCCTGGAGTACAGGGTATAATTTTTTCAAACGCTAAGCTGAAAAATGTTGTAAGGATACAACAGCTGCAGCAGATCCAGGAAATAAGTATCAGAAAATGTGTGTTAAGTGTGCGTGTATATATATATATATATATATATATATATATATATATATATATATATATATATATATATAGATATATACATATATATGCATGCATGCATGTGTTTCTGTGCCCATGCATGCCCATGCGTACGCATGAATACTTGTATGCAACAGCATGCATCTGCCTGCATGCATGTGTATGTCCATATGCCCATTATAGCTGGTAGTTATTCCTGCAACTCCAGTCCCAACCCTTTTGAAATTGCCCACCATCACTGGTCACAGAGCTGAAGAATGCACCGGAAAGAGATCACGCAGTGCAATGGACAGACGGGGGGAAGTAAGGTGATAGTGAATTAAGGCCGACACCTTATCGAAATGGACAGACTGTGAGATTCTCACCAGTAGCTGAAGCAAATGTCTCTATACACAACAGATACTTGGGTACTCTCTCCATCAGCTGATCCTCTACAGGGCCCTGTCTGGTGTGTGAAACATCCTCCTTGTATCTTCCCTTAATAGTTGAAATTATCATGCTCATGCCCTCAAGGTGGACAAGCCAGCCCTGGTACATGTATGGCATCCTTATTTTAGGAATATTGGGTTATGTACACCACCAAGATTTCCCATCAGTGAACTCTATTCCAAAGGTGTGGTGGGAGGGAGTAAATTCTGTAAGGAAGACTAAATGACAACTCAAAATTATAAATCTGAATTATACTTAACTGGGGTCATGTTGCTAGACTTCTGAAGCTGCAGCATCACAATGCGAACTGAAGAACATCCACTACAAACAGCCATCTCAAATATCAACTGCTATGATGAGTACCCTAGCATACTTGCTGCCATTTCTTTTTCTCCAAAGTGATTGTAACACCTGGTTAGAATCCTAAGCCATGTCCCCAAAACTCCAAAGCGGTATAAGGGAGATCAGCATGCATCAAGGCAGTGTGATCTATTGGTAAAGTGATTAACCAGACCATAATGCTTTATAAAGGAATGTGATGATACACCTAAAGTTGAATGTTTGATCTGTAAAATTCTACCACTATATTTTGTTTACAAGGCTAAAGTAACTATCTTGGCTTTGCCTGGTTGGTTAGTTTTACACTTGATTATATTCTATGTACTGCCCCCCCCACCCCCCGACTCCATTGTATCTGCTAACCATCAATCTTCCCTTTAACAGCTATATCCACTCAGTCCTCAATCCTGGGCACTGTCTATTGATATTAAGAGATGGCTAGAGTGTCCATCATACACTGGCAGCGTCAGTGGTAATTTTTGTTGTTGCAGGGATCCCTGCCTTGACAGCATACATGCCCTGCAACATCAAAATGCTGCAGAGCTGCATAATGCGGAAGGCTGACTATAGAAATAGGGAGTTATGGAGGAAAGAATAATGTTCAGACCTTTGCTTCTGTGTTACTCTGTGAAGGATAGATCTTGGCAGGCTTCCTTTATCTTTGGCTGGTAGAGTTTTGAACATAAAAAAGGATTTTGAAAATAACACTCTGGAAGACTTCAAACAGCTGAAGAGTGCGAGCAGTGATGTTTACAGAAATCCTCATATTATTTTGATAAAACATTACAGATGTGGGTGAATGGAGTTGCATTGCGGGGTCCAGTGCAAGAAGAATGAATACAAAAGAAAAGAAAGTTGTTTCCTTACCATAACGACAGATCTGTGTTGTCTCATTTTCTTCCGGTTCAAGATTTGGAATCTGATCCGACTTCAGTGTCTTCTTCCAGAACTTTGGATCAGAGACTCTGACTCCTCCATTACCCATAATTTCCACTTTCTGACCAAAATACTTCAGAGTTTGCTGGCTGTTTCTAACCATAGACAAAAATATCTTGATAAGAATAAAAACTCATAGGTTCATAAGTAAGTACCAGGATAGCTGCCCTTGCAGGCCATTTTAAGCCAAGGCAGTTTCTCTTTTTGTGCTCAAAATAACCTATCCAATTTTGTTTAAGACTGGCTTTATCCATCCCATGGTCAATAATTATATATGACCCCTAATGAGAATAACTGGGATCATACCACATATTTTGAGGGGACTCATGCACGGGACAAAGCATTTATGAGCTGCCTCTGTTAATAGTACAAGGGGAAATTCTGGGGTAATTTTTCTGTTTCCATCCATAGAGCTAAGTTGGGCTTGAAAATGGACAGGGATGACCTTTTTTTAATGTGGAGTCTGTTCCAGAGCAGTGATATCCTCTGTGAGATATACATGTCCCTCCAAACTATTTTGTTGATGTTGCAGAAGAAGTTTACATGCCTAGACCAAGTTACTTCTAATGGCAAATGACTTGATGTGCAATAATCCATCAATAATGGATCAAAGGATGCCTTGTATGCTAGACACAGGTTACCTCTTAGCAGTCTGTAGGATACAAAATACAGTGACCTGCCTTTGAGTCAGTCCATGTAGGACATGTTACTTAGGCCTTGGATTCTTTCAGTAAGGTATCTCTATGGGCATTCCAGTTGTTGCATGTGTCTGGACAGATTCATGCCAAAGGGGGCATTATATTCAATGACTGGCCTAATGATGGCTATGTAAAGGGAGACAATGACATCCCTAGAGGCAACACAATCCCTCTATTAATAAACTATGTAATATAGAAGGGCCTTCTTGCAACAACTAACACATTGGTCAAAAGTTAGATCATTGTCCATGTTAAGTTCCCAAATCCTGACCAAGTCAGTTAAGTCTAAGGGGCATACCTGTCAATGTGGTAGTTCCCTTTGGTAGATTACTTCCCGGAGGATACAACAATGGATTTTTTGGCATGTAGTTTCAGCCCACAATTTTGTCACCATTTATTTATTTATTTGAGACAAACCTTCCTGCAGGATGGCCAAGTCATTTAGGGATTAAATAACTGCGTCTAGCTTGCAGTCATCTGCTAACTTAGTCAACCAGACCCCTTTGGTATTGGATTTTACTTCAGAAAAATAGATGCCAAGCAAGAGAGGTCCCAGCACAGAAATCTAGAGGACTCCATTGGTGACTGGTCTTTTTGTTGAGGTAACTTCTCCTATTTTGACTTCTTTCATCCTGTCTGTGAAACAGTTGACAATCCAGCGTGTGACTAAAGGGTTTACTTCCAATTTATTTAGCTTTTCTACTATGTCTGAAAGGGGAATTGTATCAAATGCTTTGGCAGGCCCAGGTATGTGATGTGTACCACTTTGCCTTCATCCACTGCTTTAGTGACCTTCTCAAAAAATCCACCAGAAACAGAAATCATGACCTGCGACCTGTTCTTGATGAATCCAAACTGACTAGTTCAGTGTTCAGAGGTCCGCTCTATCCAGAGCAATTAATTTTATGATAAGACTTATGGGTCTGTGGAACCAACTTTGTTTTGGAGAAGGATACAAATAGTTGATCTCATTTTCTAATATTTTTGGCATGGTGTAAGCAGAATCTGATCCGTCTGTGAACATCTAGAGTATGAAGCATATGTTCTCTTTTGTTAGAGTGATAGGGAAAAAAGACTGGTAAGACAATGGACTGATTGAAATTTTCTTCAGAGGAGACATTTGGGAGAAAAATAGGATTTGTTTACAATGAGACACTGTATTTGATCATAGGTGTTTACTAGGCTAATGATCACAAGGGCCTTTTTAAACCCAGCCATGCATCCCAAATCTCTGACAAGTTCTGGTACCCTTGATATGTATAATTAGGGGCTTATGAGATGTAACATTTACAAGCAGGGGCCTGGGAGATGAACCATTTACAGTCTGCCTGTGTCCATTAGAGACATAGGTGACAAATAAGGGATGAATTTCCTGTTCCCTATCCAATTGTCCAAGTTACACTTGGATTGGGGTAGGGAGGACATCTGCTTCACATGGATGGGGTGGTAGTTTCTGGGATAGATACTTGTCTCTCCAGCAGGTCATATTTATATCACAGGAAAGGGTAGAACCGGTAATTATGGTGCTGTTTGTTTTGCGGATATGAAGGAGGTCCATCAGAGTGGGGTTGGACAATGCCCTGTATACCAAAGGTGGCTTGCATAAGAGTGTTTGTAATTCAAAAATGTGTTTAGCAATTAGGAAAACAGTTTTTCCAAGAAAGATACTTAAGGCCAACCAATGCTACTGCATCAAATTGTGTAAAACCAATCTACAGAAAAGTCCCCAGGAAAAGTAGGTATTCCAGTGGAAGTTTGGAAGCTAGGAGGAAAAAAAATGATAAAGATCCGGAAGGTTTTGTTTAACCATCTCTTAAGAGGAGGAGAAGTACCACCTTCCTGGAAGAAAGCAGTGGTAACTGCAATACCTAAAGAGGGTAAAGATCTATCAGATCCAACTTCATACAGGCCCTTTTCAATACTAAACCATGATTGTAAAATGTTCATGTCTACAATGGCTAAACGAATGGCAAAAGTACTGCAGAAACTGATAGAGATGGATCGATGTGGTTTTGTGGAGAGGAGGCAAACATTTGACAACATTCACAGAACACTGAATATCTGGAGGGAAGCAGAATGTAAGAAAATACCAGTTGTTGTTGGTGGGTCTAGATGCAGAGAAAGCATTTGACAGAGTAAGCTGGGACTTCATAAGCAGGGCAATGGAAGCATTTGCATTTCCTGAAAAAATTATAAGATTGATTAAGAAGATATGAGAGAGACCAGAGGCGAAAATTAAAGCAAGTGGGGTCCTCTCTGATAATTTCTGATTAAGCAGAGGAACCAGGCAGGGGTGCCCTCTTTCCACTTTATTATTTGCATTACATTTAAAACCACTGGCAAAAAAAAAATAAAATAAGGGACTCAGAAATTCAAGGATATAATTGGTATGGTAGTCAAGAAAAGCTGGCTTTATTTGCAGATGATATGTTATACCTGACAAAACCAGAAAAAGACATTACAGTGTTGTGGAACATTTTGAGACAGTTTCAGGTCTTTTCCAGATACAAAATTAATGAAGCTAAAACAAAGGCAATAGTGGTAAATTATGTAACCAAGGCAGCTAGAATCTCCATAGCCAATTCCCAGCTAATCCCCACCCTTCTCTATGCACCCCCCTTACATACCAACCTTAGACAGACCGACAGACATACACAAGCTGGATGCTTGTTGCAACAAAATTGCTAAATTTGCCACTGGAACCTCCTACCGCTCATAAACTTATTAACCACCCCCTTAACATCTCTTCCCTTCAAACCCTTCTCCAACCCTATCACCCCACTAGGCCCCTAAGTTCAAGCAACAAAAATCAACTCACTGTTATCAAACCCAAAAACTCAGCAGGAGAAGCCATATTTTCATGTACCATATCTAAACTTTGGAACAATCTTCCACCCTCTATAACTACTCTACCTTCCAAGCAGCCTTTTCAAGACTGCGCTCAAATTCCACTTAAATTTGCACTGGCTTTGTCCTTGTTCTAATCCAGACTAACACCCCCACCCTTACCCCCCCCCCCACCTAGACTCTTAACTCAACCATACTACCGCCACTATTAACCACAGTCAGAAATAGCTAGTTGTCTTTACATACTTTAACATCTTGTCTGACAACTTTGTTACTAATATTATAAACGAGAAGAAACTATCTTAACTTGCAACATTTACTGTATATATCATTGATAATCAATATCTTGTTATTATATTAAAGCCAACAACATGTAATGTTGTTTACTATTGCTGCAACTTTGTAACTCTTATTTATCATGTACATGATGTGGAGCTTTTCTCCCTGGGCATCCACTGAAAAAGGACCTGCGTCCAGTCGGAATTTCCTGGTAAACAAATGTAAATAAACAAATAATAATAATAATGAACTGGTACAGGAATATCCATATTTATGGGGACATAATAAAAAGAAGTATTCAGGAGTATGAATTAAAATTATTCTAGCGTGGCAGCTAAGGATATGTGGGAAGAGACTAAAAAGATAATAGAAAAACTGACAAAATGGAAACTTTGTTATATGGACATAGTAAGATACAAGCAGGTAAAATGTTTTTAGTTTCTTCATTCTTGTACACAAGTCAGCCACATTTTTATCAACAAGAGGAGAAGTCTTGGAAAGCAATTAATAAAGAGCTGAGGGACTTTATCTGTGAGGTGAAGATGGCAAGAGTCAAGTGGGATACACTGATTCTTCCAGCAGAACAGGGTGGATTGGGATTACTCAGTCTGAAGGGGTATTTCAGAGCTACACAGTTAAGACTCCTGTACATAGCACAAGTAGAAAACTAGAAGTCAAAGTGGAAAGGGATGATGATGAAACGGGGTAAAGCTCAAGAAACAAGGAGAAACTGTGATTCTGGATACAGGCCTTTAAGGAAAATAACAATAATCATACAGAATATTGTGTCTACAAGGTAGCAGACAGTATTCTAAGAACTAAACCAACACACAAATGGAGAAAGGAGATTCTGCCAACAGGGATGACTGCAATTAACAATACAGACTATAGGCAAGAGGTGGCTGGAATTTTTTAAAGAAAATTGGCAAAGGAACCAAATTATTGGCAGCAAATAACTAGACAGGAAAAGATGATAGTATGGGAAGATGCCAATAATTTACTTGTACTGCAGGTTAGAGATTGCCTTCCCTATCAGGGATTGACATCGGTGTATAGGCAATCAGAAAGAAATGGGGGGGGGGTGTCCTAAACGAAAGACCAGCACTGGTAGAGTTTTTAATAGAATCTAGAACAGAAACTGCCATTAAAAAAGGAATAATTAGTATAGCATACAAAATACTGCATGACAACTATATGAATCAGCCAGAGGAGGTTAGAAAGGATTGGAAAGAGAGAATGGAAAAGCAATTCACAAAGAAATAATGGGAGGATAGATGTATGTCTCCCAAATATGCAACAAAATCTAGAAGATTTAGGATTTTTGTCTGGAAAGGTTTACATAGATATTTTTATACACCAAGTAGTCTCCAGATAATTTTTCCTCAGGCAGACAGCAAATGTTGGAGGTGTGAAGGGGAAGAAAGAGGTAATTGGGAACACATTTTCTGGGAGTGTGGTGAGTTGGGGGACTTTAAGGATTCCCTGCGGGATGCACTGTCAGAGATGCTGGGGGGAGGCAGATTGGTCTGAAGAGGGAGATGATTGTTCTGAGCTATGATACAGAATCAGAATTGCCAAGAATATGATAAGGCCTTGCTGTGTCTAATAATGGTGGCTGCCAAAAAACAGTTATTAGAAGATGGAAATAAAAATCTACACAACTATACTGGAAGTAGTGAATGTAGTAACAGAGCTAAAACAACTGGAACTGAGATCTTTAGAAAAGGGTAGGAGCAAACTACACAGGACAAAATGGGAACTGTAGGAACAATACATACAAGGGAGGAATGAGGTTTAAAAAGCGGCGGGACTTAAATAAACTATGTAATGTTTGAGTGAGAAAGATTGGGTAGATTATAAGTCATGTACAATGCTTGCAACTGGGAGTGTGTCAGTATGGGTTGTGATGTAAAATGCTTGCAACTAGGATTGTGTCGGTGTGGTTTGTTTTCATGTATGTAAATGTATGATTCCTTCTGTAGTAAGTGATGGTTTACTAAAGATGTTTCTTGTTTAAAAAGTAAGGCAGGAAGTGAATAATTTATGTAATGTTGCGTAGGTTATATGATGTATAGCAACATATGTGAAGTATAATGCTTGTTATGTTAATATAGTTTGATTACTTTTATATGAATACAAACTTGTCTATGTCACAAGTGATAATTCAATAAAGGTGTTTGAAAAAAATGCTACTGGATCAAAAGGTTTCTGAGTCAATAAATGAAGCAAAATTGTAACGTCCCATGGAGGAAACAGGTCCCGAATTTGAAGCTTCAATAAAAAAATGTCTTTAAGGAAAGCTTTGGATATTCTAAGAAAAGCAATGGAAGAGTCATTATGGCCTATGTGAACATTACAAATGGCAGCGATTTGAACTTAACAGAAAATCTAGAACCTTGACAAAAAGTTTGGAAAGAAATTCCGATATTGATAGGAGGGAATCAGAAAATAGGTCCAGTCATTTTGATAATGCCCAAAAAGTAAATACTCTCCACTTACTTTTAGAAGTCTTTTTAGTTGACTGCTTTTGAGAAGAACTTATCTGAACTACTGGAGAAGACAGCCTGGCATCTCTGGCTGTAGTTAAAATTGGAGAAATTATGTGGTAAGCTTTAGGGCTTGTAGAGCTGGTAGAAGTATCCCGGGAAGGTGACTCAGAAGATCCGAAATGGGATCTAACACCCGGGGTGGGTGTAGTGAGTGAGTCCATAAGAGGGGGAACCAAACCCACCAGGGCCAGAATGGGGCAATGAGGAACATCTTGGTCTTGCACCTTGCGTTTCTTTGTATAAACTTTATAAAGAGAGATACTGGAAGAAATGCATAAAGGAGGCCTGGGAGCCAAATGTAGACTAGAACATCTCTCGCTGACTGTCCCTATAAAAGGATATGGGTGAAATAACTCATTTTATTTTCCTGAATATTAATTATCCTTTCTTCTGAACTATGATTCACTGACTGCTAACAATGGGGAAAACCTGCAACATTTATTAGAAATACAGATAATAACTATATCTGTAGCTGCTTGATTAATATACTTGGCATTTTACTTGGTACGAGTTGCTTTGGAAACCAGCATTAACAGTTTCATTTCTTTTGCAGAACTAATTACTCCTCTTCCTTACAAGTGATAGAAGGCATTTGTATGTATGTTGATGGCACATACCACACACTTCCCAGTCCCATGACAGCTTACGGCATTTAAAATAAACATTATTTGCACTGTCTAGCTACAGAAAAAAAGCATGCCTTTTTGAAATCATGTTAAGTTGATGAATATATCAAAAAGAATTTCTGAAACTAACGTATCACTTCTTGATAGTGTATTAGACGATGTTTCTGCACCTTGCAATGGCATAAATCAAGCCCTATCCCAAATGCACCAAATTAATGAATTAATTTACCCCTCCACTGGGGTACTAAACAGCCAGTTATATGATGACACAAAATGTATGCAATACAAAAGCTCTGCATGTAACAGTAGCACACTGCAATGCATACTTAAAATCAAACCTTAACATTTAATGAACTTTATAAATTCTAGTTTATTATCACCCATACTTAATCTGTATCAGAATGAGCAACTATAATATATTGCATGGAGCGCCATGATTACGGTCCAATATCAAAAGGAAGATATTATGCACTTCTGTATCATGAGACCAGACAGCAACAGTGCTTACACCCTTAAGTGCTGAAATGGTTAGGTATAAAGGAAGGGATTTTCCTTCAATCTCAACAATCCCTGAATATCTTACCTCCTATGCCCGTGCAAGTTTACAGATGCCAGTCTGCAACTAATTTAAATTAGGGTAGCATTTAAAAAACTGTCCCTGATTTTTTTCCTTACTTGCTTTCCATGTTCGATAAGGGCTTTACTGTCTTTCAAAGCTTGTAAAACACTTTGGCTTTTTTTTTTTTTGGTAACAGCTACTGCATGGAGTAGATAAAACTCCACGCATGTCAAAAAGTTATGATCTGGTCTTGCCGATCACAACCAGTTATGTGTTCTTGATGGGTAGTTATTTCATCGAAACTCCAATTCGCCAAACATCTAGTCAACGAACTTGAAGCATCAAATATCATTTCATGGAAGGATTACATCATCGAAATTTTTTTCCCAGGGGAAGGGAGTTAGTTGGCCTTTGTAACAAATTTGCCCTTCTACCCAAAGTACTGCGATGTCAGAGTTGGAATATATAACTGGGTGGGCACATCCTCCCACCTTGGTGAGTTTAAAATAATGTAATTTGTGTTACAATCACTCTGGTGGCCAAACAGCGGTTTCCCTAAGAAAATCTCTTTGAGGATGTAATTCTTCGCTGAAATGGTATGAAATGGTATTCAATGCTTTAAGTTCGACGAATAGGTTTTCTGCAAATTAGGTCTTCAATGAAATTATATTGAGCCATTCTCGACATGGATGCCAACATTCACACTCCAGAACTTCATTCTTGAGGTGAATTACTTTGCATCCATATGTTGAACACATAATAATGCAGTTACAACCACAGACCTGATCATAACCCTTTATGTGCTTCACAATGCATCACTGAAGGACACAGCGCTAGAAATAAGGGATATGTAACAAGGAAACGAAATAACTAAAATACTTGCCAATGTGATGGTTGATATGCTGATATCATAATTAATTTCACCAGAATTGATACGTTAAGGCACACCGTCCCAAAGGAAATCACTTCAGGCATTTAAGTTCTTCATTCATAACGTGTCTATGTAATATGTACTTCAGGCTTTCAGACATTTGTTGCAGAGATTCAGCAATACATGCACATGTGAAAGAAAGCTACTGAAAAGATAAAACAGAATACTCCTATGCAAAAATGTAAATCTGCTTCAAAATGATTATCTTATTTGGTTTCCTTTTCTTCACATACAACTATCACTGATGAATGGTGAGAGCAACTGCCTACATTCAGCTTGAAAATGCAGTCATGCCTCACTTTACATTTCCTACTGCTCCAGCAGATATGCTGTTTATTTGTGGACAGCTCTGTTGTACTTTCCAACCAATCATCTTCTGCAAAGTGTAAGGATCCTGAATAAAGCAGGTACTAATTGCAAAGACTTACTTAGTTTCACCCTCTTAAAGATAGAATGTTTGCTCTTTAGATACCTTCTCAGAAGAGACACTGTTCAGAGTGATGAGTGAAAACAGCAAATGCTACTCACTGTGGTTAGCCGCTGTCACAGGAACACCTTATACCATGGATGACACATTGTGAAGCGCCTCAAGTTCAAATGCAACTAACACATGAGACTACATTACAGATATTTAATATTACAGTTTATTTTCAGTAGCATTATGACCCTGAAATAGGTAAATGGAGAATTAATTAACATACATGTAAGTATATACAAACACAGTGTCAAAAATATGACAGCTGGTTTTAAGGAAAAGCAGTTTACCTCTACTTTGTTTCAGATAACCAAGAACCAACTCATCTGTAGCCCCGTATTAACTTTTCTGGAACATTCATTTTGAGTTACAGCATTTAATGCACAACGACAAACTCAATTTAAAGTGTAATTGACTTTGAAGCTAATCTTAACTTTTTTTGTCAAGTTCTCTTATTATTCACAGCTTTAATCAAAATAAAAATCTGTCATTCCCATTTAATTGGAAATGAAGTAGCCCAATATACTACAACTAACTAATGGCAACTGAAAGTGCAATTAGCAATTTTCAGCCCTTGGGTGAGAAAATACAGTCAGGGAGTCTATCATTTAGTCTAAGCTTTGATATGACATCAAATTTTAGTCATTTAAAGAGAAACAGCTCTCAAGTGCTACTCCTCGTCACTCTATGCATTAATTTGGCCTTATGGTGTGCTTTCTGACAAAAAATGCAGAATCGTGATATAAACTATCTTCACAACAAAATCACTCAGCCTTTTTGTGCATGACAAAATCAGTCACAACCTTATCGTAACACTACCATGTGTTTGATTCTCTGTTGAACTATTGACATTACAACATAAACATAGTGCACTAATTGTTAATATGGAAGCACAAAATCAAATACTATCACAAAGGACAAACATCTTATGCAAAACAGAAAATTTGACAGACCACGTCTATGCACTGTAAAATACTGCCTGGGGAATACAACAAAGCTTCTTTTTTCTTTGCATTTATAATTGGTACAAATATGTAACTGTCAATCTTTTTTCGACAATCACACTGCATAATTAGAAGTTATGTACCTACCATAACGTTCCATGTTAGTTGTCTTCTCTCGCCTTCTTTCTTGCTGGATGGGTTCGGAGCCGATCCTCGGCTCCATTCGCTTTAGCTCGAGAACTCCTTTTACCAGCTCGAGGCAACCCTATATCCCATGATGCAAGGCGGAACTACCTCAGATCTCGTTTGGCAGCTAACTGACCCTGCTAAAGACTTATCCTAACATAATTAGGAACCATGATTCCTAAAAGAAGTCCTCATAACAATGCTCCAGAGGAAGCAATCTAATAGGAACTCTCCAAGATCTGTCCAGGCCAGGGGAAGGAGGGAGGGAAAGAAGGCGAGAAGACAACTAACATGGAGCGTTATGGTAGGTACATAACTTCTAAATGTTAAGTTGTCAATCTCGCCTTCATTCTTGCTGGATGGGACCGTCCCTAGCACCTGTATCCCGGGTGGCTCAATGGAACAGACTCTTGAGAACTGTGGAACCAAAACTGGCCCTATCTCTGGAGGCCAAATCCAACTTGTAATGAGACACAAAGGTATGAGGCGTGGCCCAAGTAGCTGCTGCACAAATAGTGTCAATGGGAAGTCTATCCTGAAAGGCTACAGAGGTGGATAGACTCCTGGTCGAATGTGCTTTTGGCTTAGAAGGTAGTTGTTTGCCCCTTAGAGAGTACACATAGGAAATGGTGGAAGTCAACCATCTAGATATGGTCACTTTAGAAACTGGAAGACCTAACCTGTTTTCTGCATAGGAGACAAATAATTGGTCTGATTTTCTAATTTGTCTAGTCCTATGCAAGTAGTACCTGAGCTGACGATGAACATCCAAAAAATGCAGCTTCTGTTCAGCTCTGTCAGAATAGTTAGGAAAGAAAACTGGTAGATCAATAGATTGATTAATATTGGCTTGAGATACAACCTTGGGAAGAAAGGAAGGGTTAGTTCTGAGCGAAACCCTATCCTTATGAAAAACCAGATAAGGTGAACGAATACAGAGGGCCTGAATCTCAGAAACTCTTCTTGCAGAAGTAACAGCCAGTAAAAATATAGTTTTCCGTCAACAACTTCAAAGAACACGTAGCAGACGGTTCGAAGGAGCTAGAATTAGGGATGCCAACATTAAGTTTAGATCCCATTAGGAGGAGGATGTTTCACAGGCGGTTTGAGGAGAAAAACTCCTCTTAAAAGGCTTTGCATAACCTATGAGACATGATGTTATTGTCATGCAAGCCAACATGATACTTGGAAATAGCAGCCAGTTGTACTTTGACTGTAGATAACGAAGATCGAATGAAAAACCTCCGCCAGGAAATCCAAAACAGAATGTACAGGAGCGGTGAAAGGATCAATATTTCTGGCGTTTGCCCAAATAAAAACGCCACTTGCTAGCATAAACAGTTCTAGTGGGCGACTTTAAAGAAGATACTAAAATGTCTCTGACTGAGTCAGAAATCATTGGTAGCCTGGCTAGGGAAGGAAGTGGAGCAACCAAGCAGTGAGGTTGAGAGAATGAATGGCCCGGTGCTGCTGACCCGACTGGTGGATCAAAGATCCAGAACTGGGTCCAGATGCCAGGGCTGCACCAGAAGATGATGATGTAGAGGTGGAAACCAAATTTGTCGAGGCCAATATGGAGCAATGAGGATCAATTTGGCTCTCAAAACGGTGGCTTTCTGAATGACTTGTGGAATCAATGGAAAGGGAGGAAAAGCATAAAGAAGTCCCCGAGGCCAATCCTGGGTTAGAGAGTCTCTCAAGGGTTGGCCTGGAAGAGGAAATAGTGTGAAGTAATTTGGGCGCTTGCTGTTTTGAGGGGTAGCGAAAAGATCGCAACAAGGGGTGCCCCACTTCAGAAAAATCTGATCCACTACAAATTGATTGAGAGACCACTCGTGAGGCATCAGAATAGATCTGCTTAGCCTGTCCGCCAATAGGTTGGACCTGCCGGGGATGTGCGTTGCTATCAGAAACCGCTGAGAAGAGATCGCCCATTGCCAAAGTCTGAGAGCCTCTCGACAAAGGATAGGACCTGGTTCCGCCCTGTTTGTTGATGTACCAGACCACGGACATGTTGTCCGTCTGTACTGCAATAGTCCCTGTGGGAAGAAAGTCGTCGAGGGCTTGCAGCGTTAAAAGCACTGCTCTCATCTCCAGGACATTTATGTGCAGGTGGTATTCTATGGGTTGCCACGTCCCGTGGACCATCCTGCCCTGATAATGCCCCCCCCCCACCCGATCAGAGAGGCATCCGTGGTGACTGTGGCAACTGGAGGAGGGGGGACAAAGGGTCGGCCCTGATGAAGAAGAGGGGAAGATATCCACCATCGTAGATGAGCCCTGCAAGACTGTGTCACTAAGACCTCGTGTCTCATGGGCAGATCGTGGTACGACCACTGCGTGAATAACATCCACTGCAGGAGACGCATGTGGAAGCGAGCCAGTGGAAGAAGAACAATGGCTGCAGCCATTAGGCCTAGAACTTTCAAGACCAACCTGGCTTTGATCTTGTTGCTTTGTAACATAAGCTGAACAAATTTCTGGATGTCCAGAATCCTTTGATCTGTTAGCCTGGCTAACATTTTGACGGTATTTAACTCTGCGCCTATAAAGGTGATAGATTGGCAAGGCAGCAGAAAGGATTTTTCAAATTTACGAAATTCCTAGACTCTTGCAAAGCTGTAGGGTGTAGTCTCTGGACGAAGAAGCTGATGCTTGGAGGTGGGAGAGGAGCCAGTCGTCCAAATAAGGAAACACCTGGAATCCTCGGCGTCTCAGATGAGCTGTGACCACTGCCATGCATTTGGTGAACACTCTGGGGGCTGAAGTGAGGCCAAGGGCAGTGCTCTGAATTGGTAATGACTGGCTCCCAGCCCAGCGGAGAAACCTTCTGGAGCCTGTGAATCTTTATGTGATAGTACGCACCTTGAAGGTCTATAGAGCACATCCAGTTGTCCTTGCCCAGAAAGGGCAGAATGGATTGCAGCGTGACCATCCGAACTTTGCCTTTCTGACAGACTTGTTTAGTCTGCTTAGGTCTAGTATTGGTCTCCAATCTCCCGTCCTTTTGGGGACCAAAAGAATCTTGAGTAGAAGCCGGATCCTACTTGGTCTGCGGCACTGTTTGGATGGCTCTTTTCCAGGAGTTTTGAAACTTCCTGTCTTGCCAAATCCCTTTGACCGGGTGAGATGTCTGGAAGGGATTGTAGAGGGAAACCTTTGAAGGGATTTTGTAACCCTCGGATATGATCGACTGTACCCACTTCTCTTGTGATAGGGATTGCCAGGCTACTGGGTACAGCGAAATTCTTCCCCCGACTGCCTCCAAGGGTGGGCAGTCGGGCAACACCTCAGGGATGCTGAAAGGGCTTCTCAGGAAGAGACTCCCTGTTGCCCTGGTTCTGAGGACCCCCCCCTGCCTCTAGGGCGTCTATTATTGTTACCCCTCTGCCTCTGGGGTAAACTGACCACGTGTGTCCGGTGTAGCTCCTTGGGCTTTACGGAACCACATCTTCCCCCCCTTCTGACCCTTGGAATATGGTCTAGAAGGAGTGGAAAACTGGACTCCAACGGCAGAAAGAGTTTTACCGTCCTGCTCACATCTGGTCAAAGTATCCTTCACCTGAGGTCCGAACAAAGCCGAACCGTCAAAGGGGTGTTGGTGAAGGACGCCTTAAAGGGTCCGCAAAATTACACAGCCGCATCCAGGCTTGGCGTCTAAGAGCAACACCTGTGCCTGCGGCCCTGCTCGCTCCATCGGCCGCATAAGATATGAGCCGCATGGAGGAGTTAGATATAGAATTCAGGATAGCAAGCTGAGAGGCAATCTTATCCTGAGCCCCAGCAGCAGAAGGATCCTGGACTACTTCTCCCAGTTCCTTGAGAATATCTCGTTGAAGTCTGGTGAAGTGACAAAGATAATTCAGCGAGCAAAGGTCGCTGAAGAAAACATCCGCTTTCCATACCTGTCCATGGTCCTAGAATCCTTATTAGGAGGATGGACAGGTACTGAAGGATCTGCCAATTCCTTCTTAGTGGCCGCTACCACCATAGCATCCACAGAGACACCTTTGGACAGGAACTGTTTATCCGAAGGGGCCGTGATGAACTTGGATGGTCTCCTGGGGACAGGTTCCACAGAATCTGGAGAGCCACTACCTGCATGAGTGGGTGAAGGCGGAGACACCCAGGAGGTGGAGGGTCGGGATCCAAAGTCTCCAGGTATACCGACTCATCCTCGGAGGGGTCAATGGAGGGCCAATTCCCCCTCTGTTTGAGGAGCTCAAGGATGTCTGAAAATGAGACATCCTCAGAGAACCCTCCGACTCATCTAAGTCGGTATCAGATGTAGTAGACTCAGGGGAGTCTGTGTGTTTCCTCTTACGTCCTCTTCCGAGGGGTTCCCCTGCAGGGTCAGGAGAAACCTCAGAAGAGGAGGAAATTCAGTGGGGAAAGCTGGGGCGATGGATCCCTGGGCCTGAGAGCAAGAGGCTGGCAAGAGGCATCTGCAGGCACTGATGAGGGAGGAGCTAGAGGGATAGACCGTTGACCAGGCTCAGAGGCCAGGACACTCCTCATCACCTCAAAGGCTCCTCTCCCGGGAGACCTGAACACACAAGAGACAGGAATGGTCGGCTCCAAGAGAGAGAAGGCTCGAGGCCGATGTCGGCGAACTTACCAAAGCCGAAGCCCTGAGAGGGAGAGCGGGTCGGACAAGGGTCCGATGCCACTAGCCCCTCGGAGCCGACAGTGGAAACCCGGCGGATCCCTCCAAGGAAAGTCTCAAGGAGGAGATCGGGCGAAGATGACAGAGCCGAAGGATGTATCGGCTCCGGCATCAAACAGTCGCTGTCCCAAGCTCCGGCTCCGAACTCTGGTGTGGAGTCGGAGGAGGAATCTCAAGAATGGGGCTATAGCGAAGTCTGTTGAGACGGGCTATGGAGCATTTGGGCCAGTGCCTGAGACTTCAACAGCCTGCTTACCACCCTCTCCAAATCGTGGTCAGACAGCCTGGAAGATCTCGAAGATCGGCTCCGATGGCTCCGCTCCGACAAAGAGGAGACCCGGAGCCGAGTGAATACTTAGAAGGGGACCGGGATCTCTTACGGGAAGCCATCGGAGCCGAAGTCCCTTGAACCCCAGATGGAGCTGAGGATATGGCTCCGATGCTGGATAAAGTGTCGGCTCCAGCCAAGGCCACAGTAGTCAGGAATCGAGCCGGCCGGCACCGAACCCACTACTCTAACAGAAGAAGTATCGACTCCAGCGGGCCGATATCGGCTCGGCGGGAGCCACCGGAGGAGGCTTGGACACTGTAGCCTGAGCCTCGGTGACTTAAGAGGTTTTCCTGCCCTGACTTAGGAGGAGAACCTTCAGGTTTAAGTAAACCTCGGAGGATTCATTTGTTCCTCCTTTCCTGCAGGACTCTCTGGCTAAAAGCATGACACAACGCACAGGAGTCCTGCAGGTGCAAAGGCCCCAGGCAATACACAAGAAGTGTGACCGTCTGTCAGGGACATTTTCTGACAGCACTGGTCACACTTCTTGAAGCCTGAGACCTTGCCTTCCTTAGACATCCTAAAAAAGGATAGACACAAACAGTCCCCACAAACACACAACTTAATCCCTACACAGACACACAGGAAGGGAATAACTTGGGGAACTAGGCCTGACTAAAACTATAAACTGAAAACTGTTATAAAAGTTTAAAAGGAAGGGAATAGGGTGGGCTGTAAACTAAGTACAAGCTAATCTAACACTAAAAGGAAAAAATAAACCCTAACTGAACTTTTTCTTCTTTAACAAGAAAAACTTACCTCAGCTGGCAAAGGAGACCTCTTTCGCTAAGCGGCAAACGAGATCTGAGGTAGTTCCGCCTTGCATCATGGGATATAGGGTTGCCTCGAGCTGGTAAAAGGAGTTCTCGAGCTAAAAGGATCGGCTCCGAACCCATCCAGCAAGAATGAAGGCGAGATTGACAACTTAACATCATAATTTTAACTTAGAGATGTACTATATATATATATATATATATATATATATATATATATATATATATATATATATATATATATATATATATTTTTTTTTTTTTTTTACATAGGTGAACTAACCAAGCTGAACAAATCATGCACCTATTGGCCCATTTGACTCGTACATACAAACTTCTGAATAACTTTGGTTACAATCCAAGAGCAATTTTATAGAAGTAAACACAAATTCAAAATACAATCTATCCCTCATGAACATCTTTTGTGTCATCTTACGTAAGTCACAGTGATGTGTTAAAAACTCAGCCAGAGTCCATAACATCTAAACAAAAGTATAACAGTTGATCCTAAGTTTTCAACATAAAGTGCAGTTATAATAATCATAAAAAAATAAAGGTTTTAATATCAATCCATGTGGTTTTACACAGAACAGAGAAAGATCTGACAGATGTACTGTAATTATCTTATTGGCACTTTTTTCTATGACCAAATACAAGGTAAACAAATTTAATAGGTCTTTTATCAAAGACTTGGAGAGGTGTGGAACTGACAGTAACTAACTTTTCAAAACAAAAAAAATGAAAGAGAATTAAATTATTTTATTTCAATTCCGCTTAAATATTTTAGTCGCACTTACTGACCTGTGTGATAATAATACTTTGTACTTTTCTGCTTTGTTCCATCTATTTGCATTTTTAAGTTAGTTTGGTGACCTTAGTCTTCTTTATTAAATTTCTGCACTATACCGCACTTCCATTTAGTCATTTATTATTGCAATCTTTCCATACACTGTGTTACTGGTAAATTTCTGCACAGTCTGGTGCCTTAAACTGTAACAGATGGTCAACAGTGAAGTAATGGTCTTTGTTCCAGTTTGCGACTCAGTGCTTTTATATTCTGCTTATATCTTTTACCGGATTAAAGTTATATTCTGCACTTATCCCATCCCCCGCTAACACATTCAGCTAAAGTTTCTGAAAGAGCTCCAATACTGCCTTTATTTTACTGTATGCCTCTCTAGCTACCCTGGCTGGTATTTCCCAACCCTCCCACTATTAATGCTGGTGTTGTTTTATAATAAGGCTGTGCCTGTAGCCTCCACCCCTTATGATAATCTGATTTCCAAAGCCCTTTCCCTCCTTCATTGCTACAGACTGTTGTATAAGCTATACATGCACTCTTCCCACCCACTGTTTTCCATAGATACATGACACAGAGTGCCCACCCAGCAAAACAGTATTACCCCTGATTCTTAAACCTCCTTTACACACATTGTTTCCTGTTTGTTTTCCAGGAGCTCAGCAACGCTTGGATTCTTTGCCTGGATGGCAAAGGATACAAGTAAAACACTTCCTGAATGCAGGCTAAGTTAAGTTCCTTTGAATGTTAAATCACACACAAGTTATTTTGAGTGATCACTACTGTTTCCTGCTTTTATGTGTGCGTTTCACTATTTTTTTTAATTGCTCTTACTTGCACTGTTACTGCTATGACTGTCTTGAAATTGCCTTCAGCAAGGGATTTCCAGCTAGTTGTTTAAGTGATTTGTGGATCTCTTCTACTGTGTTTTAAATTAGGACTGGGTTTACTCATTTTCTGGCAGGATGCTTTTGCCTGGTTTATATGAGCTGAGAAATACACAAAAGGACTCATAGTGCAGTCATTTTACTGGTCAGGGGGGTCATTAGTTTGTTTTCTGTTTTTTTCTGTGCTGCTATAAAGTTTGCACATTTGCACGGGTTAGCAGTGCCCTGTACAGAAGCACACACTTGGAAAGAATGATTCATAAAACTGTACCCAGTAAAGTAACTATATAGTGCAAATACCTTGTGCCCCAACAAGCTTAGAGCAGCTACTTGGGAGTCAAATGGCAATACCAACAGATTTAGTTGAATTCAGTATTGTGAAAACATTAAAGTTAGTAGAG
The DNA here is from genome assembly GCF_019279795.1 of Protopterus annectens. Classification (NCBI taxonomy): domain Eukaryota; kingdom Metazoa; phylum Chordata; order Ceratodontiformes; family Protopteridae; genus Protopterus; species Protopterus annectens. Next base: position 74,900,838 of record NC_056729.1, read on the forward strand.
TTTAGTACTGTTTCACATACTCTGCTCCAATAAATCACCCTAAATAGCCTTCTAACCCCAATACACCATCCCCTTGCAGCTCACAAATCAAAAGGACTGGACACAGTATGGATATGCGATTTCCCAACTTTTCTACAGCTAGATCGGTGGATATGGGCATCTTGAGACAAAGTAGCAACTGTCTCATGTTTGTTGACAACCACTTAATCCTTAAAGAAGCAGATACAGTATGGAGAGGTGTACCTACCTACACAATGACACTTGATGACAGACTCTGGCATACAAATGCACATCAGGTTTTCAAAACCACTCGGACAACACCCAAATCACAAGTACAAACCACACAAACTAATGTATGCTCAAGTACTTAAAAGTAATCTTCCAAAACAACAGCAGATTGCCTAGATCACCTGTTGTCAAGGCTATGTATGCCTCAGCAAGCCCAAAGGTACTTGTAAGAAACACCACCTAGCACGACACATACTGTCACTCTCAGTGAAGCCACAGACACTAACCCCTAATGCAAATAAACACACTTACCATGACTCTCGTCACAGGGGCTCCACTGTAAGATATACTGATGCCCCTCTAAAAAGGCTGAGCAAGAAGAATGTACATATCTGTTATTTGCTTACCTGGAGCCAGAATCCACCAAATCATGTATGCACTCACGTCATTACGCAACGGGTATCAGTATAATTCTATCATAGTCCATGTAGGTATAAATGACTGGAGATGTGTATTGCTCTGGACTACATGAAGATAAACATTACGGAGCTTTCAGACTATACATCTTAGGCTAATATGAGCCTAGCACTGAGCAGCATGTTACCATCACAGAGGATGATGCCACAATATGAGCAAAAATGACTGATTTCAACAACTGGCTGTCTTTCTGCTACTATTCCAAGGGGATACAATATTTGCCAGCTTAAGAGGACATGGTTAACAGAACACGTTACTTTGCCAAGAATGATCTCCACCTCTCCCATCTAAGTTTTTGAATACTGGCTAAAACGTTATCCACCACCATAGTGCCTTTTTAGACAATGCCAAACTGACAAACCTACCAACATAGCAAAATCAAGTCAACTGAACCTCAAGGTGTTACTGCTCAATGCCAGGAGCCTAAACAAAAAACTACACTCCCCCCAAGCCCTCCTCACACTCGAGAATATAGACATCTGTGCAGTTACCGAAACAGGGTTTAAAGTGGCACAGAATACCCTGAAAGTGCAAGGTTTCGGTGTCTTCAACACTTTTAGACCAACAGCTGCACAGAAAAGGGCTAAAGGTGAAGGTGCCTCAATAAACATCAAAAACGAGCATACCTCTATAGTGGCCAAACAGGGTGACATGCTGCAGTTTCTCCATGTGCAGATCACTGCAGACAAATTCCATACCATATCCTAGCCAGCTACAGGTCACCTTCCATATCCCAAGAAGTTCACAATGCATAGCTGGACCTACTAGAGACACTTGCCATCCAGCCTAACACCCTACTCATGGGAGACTTTAATTACCCCTCTATAGACTGGGAATTCTACATGGCCTCAAATCTACAAGCAGCCAGATTCCTGAACTTAATACAAACACACAACCAAATGGGGAATACGCTCACTACAGGCTCCAACATAATGGACCTCGTGTTTGCAAAAAGGGGAGAACACTGCACCCCCCCCATGTCTCATCCTCCCTTGTAAGGTCTGACCATAAAGCTGTCTCCTTCGAAATCAAAATCAACTCCATAAGCCCATTAAAACCAGTAACAGGAACTGTTCCAAGGCAAATTATCTTTTATTAAGTGATCAAATGTCAATATTCAATGCCCCTCCAAACCCAGAGAACATAGGAGCCTATGCTGAATTGCTGTCAGGAAATCTGTACAACCATGTCAATGGCTGCAACAGAGGTTGCTATACTTACCAGAAGTAAGTCTAGGACTAGCCCTAGAAATAAACCACCATGGTGGCACCCCAAATTCAACAGTATATACAGCAAAAGGAAAAAATATTATAGTAAAAATCAGGAAGGCTGAGTCCCATAAAAACAAACTCGCTCACCAACAGGCAACTAAGAGGGCTAATTAGGTCAAGCAAAGCCGATTTCGAGGTTAAGAGTCTCCCAGACTAAAGATAACCACAAAGCCTTCTACAGCTATGTCAGAAACCTCAAGGCCAGTAAACAACAATGTGCTGAACTGGTGGTTAAGGGTGCCACATTCACTGAGCCTGGCGATACAGCAAACCTGTAGCTGACAAATTTGGTTCCAACTTTATCCACCTCACCACAACCATCCCTTCAAAAATACCTTCTAACATAAGCCCTCCAGTAACAACTAGGGAGCATGCACTGGCTGCACTCACTAAAGCCAGGAACATGACCACAATGGGCCCCCAATAACATCCCAGGATGCCTCCTGAATAGTCTAAAATGACTTATCAGGACTCTTGGAGTCATTCTTTAACTAGAATCTTAAAACAGGCTTTGTGCCACGTGAATGCAGAACTGCAACAGTCATCCACCTTAATAACGAAGAACATTTGACAGATCTTGGAAAATACAGACCTATTAGTCTGACTAGTCTTATTTGTCAAAGTCAAAAGTCAAAGAAAACATTACTGTCATTCAGAACTACACCACAGTGTAGCTGAACGAAACTGCAGTGCTTCGTTCCCACTGCAAAAACATACATACAGAGAAGAATTAGAAGAAATTAACATAATAAAAATAAAAGTAAAACTAGAATAAAATAATATCATAATGACCAAACACACTTTACATATAAAGAAACTTGAGTAAAAACATGTAGATGACATTACTATAATATAAGAACTAAGCAGCATATGGAATGGTCAGCATGAATATTACACAGTGTGGTTATATTGCACTTCATAGAGCACTACAGTAAGGTAAGGTGTTGACCAACGTTAAATATACACATCAGTTAGTTATTGTACAAGAAAAACCTAATACTTATATTGCAACAGAGCTTGGATATGTAAGGATCTGCACAGCCAGATAAATAGCATAACTGTGGTAGGAGGGGAACAATGCATTGACACTCTCCTAGCTCATTTTTCACAAAAGTTCAGTAGTCTGATGGAGAAAGGAAAGAAATAAGTTATGTACTCACCATAACGTTCCATGTTTATTGTCCATCTCGCCTATATTCTTGCTGGTTGGGTTCGGTTCCGGTCTAATACAAAAGCTCGAGAGCTTCTACTGGCTCGAGGCTAACCCCTATCCCATGATGCACTGGGTAAGTCACCCAGATCTGGTTTGCAAGCGAAAGCAGTAGTAGTATTTCTACCTACTCATAACAATAGGTTGTCTAACTGTAGAAGGAAGGAAATCAAAGACTACAAAACCAATATAACTATATGGATATATATATATATATATATATATATATATATATATATATGTATGTGTGTGTATCTATGTATATGTGTGTGTGTATACAAGATTGCCCGCCCGGGCCTTCAGGAACGAAGGAGGGGGAAGGTGGGTGGGACGCAAGAATATAGGCGAGATGGACAACAAACATTGAAAATTATGGTGAGTACAGAACTTCTTAATGTTAGGTTGTCCTATCTCGCCTTAATTCTTGCTGGTTGGGACAGCATCCCTAGCACCTTTATCCTAGGGTGGCTCAGGAACACAAGCTCTTCAACACAGTGGAACCAAAGGAAGACCTGTTCCGGGAGGCCACATCCACTATGTAATGAATAATAAAGGTTTGAGGCCTCACCCATGTGGCAGCTGCACAAATAGAGTCCATAGGAAGTCTAGTCTGGAAAGCAGAGGACGTTGAGACCACTCCTGTGGGGTGGCTCTTCAATTTGCCTGGTAATTGTCTGCTATTACTGTATGAGAAAGAAATCCAGTCTTTTTAGCCATTTAGACAAAGTTACTTTAGAAACTGGCAATCCTTTCCTTTTGTCCGAAAAGGACAGAAAAATATGGTCAGACTTTCTGAAATCTTTGGTCCTATGCAAACAAAAGCATAGCTGTCTGTGTACATCTAGTTGATGCAATCTGTATTCTGCCTTGCCACTATAGTTGGGAAAGAACACTGGTAATTCAACAGATTGATTCAGATTTTTTCTGAACAGACTTTCGGTAAGAAAGAGGGATTAATTCTTGGGGATACTCTGTCTTTGTGAAAAACTATATAAGGAGGGTGTATAGAGAGTGCCTGGAGTTCCAACAATCGTCTGGTGGAAGTAATGGCTACTAAGAAAAGAGTTTTCCATGATAAAAAAACTTTATATCACAAGACAATGCAGGTTCAAAGGCTGGCAAGACTAAGGCAGAAAGAACAAATTTTAGGTCCCAAGGGGCTGGAGGTTCTCTGACTGGAGGTCTGAGCAAAAAGGTACCTTTCAAAAAGGCCTTACATAAGCTATGGGACATCATAGGCATTCCCATCTCACCAGTATGAAAATTAGAAATGGCTGCTAATTGTACCCTTATGGTAGCTGCTGCTGCCCCTTAGTTAAAACATTTGGAGAGAAATTCTAGAAGTGCAGTGATAGAGGCCATAGAAGGTTCTATAGTGTGTTTAACAGCCCAGTAAGAAAATCTTTTCCACTTACTTGAATACATTTTCCTTGTAAATGGTTTGTGGGAAGAAACCAAGATATGTTTAACTGCTGGGGAAAAATCGTAACAACTGGCTAAATGTGGAATTGGAGCAGCCATGCTATCAACCTGAGGGTCTGGATGGATGAATGGAATGTTCCCGATGATTGGGTTAACTGGGTCCAGAATCCATGGTTCCTCCAGAAGATAAGCCCATAGAAAGGGGAACCATATAAGTCACGGACAGGAAGGTGCAATGGGTATCATAGTGCTTTTCAACGTGCTGGCTTTCTGAAGTACTTTGGGTATTAAGGGGAAGGGGGGAAAGGCATAGATAAGTCAAAGGGGCCAATCGTGAACAAGCGCATCCCTTGGTGACTTCCCCGGAGGGAGAATGAGGGCAAAGTAGCTGCTGCATTTGGCGTTCATGGAGGTGGTGAAAAGGTCATAGCAAGGCTGGCCCCACTTCTGGAAGATCTCTTCCGTAATTTCTAGTTTTAGGGACCACTCATGCAGCAACAGAATCCAGAACTTTGACTTCTTTACAGATTTGTTCAGTCAGCTGAGATCCAGAAGGGGTCTCCAGCCCCTGTCTTTTTTGGAACTAAAAATAACCTTGATTAAGTTCCGGATCCAGTTTGGTCTGCGGGGACCTCTTGGATGACTCCCTTCTCTAGCAACTTGTGTATTTCTGCAGTTAATTCGTCGCTCTGTCTGGGTGGAGCATCTGGAATGGATTGATTTATGGGAGGAGTAGAAAAAAGAATGCAATAACCCCTGGATATGCTTGACTGTACCCACTTGTCTTGAGTGATTTCCAGACAGTCATTTGGGTACAGTGATAAGTGTCCATTGACTGCCTCCAGAGAAGAGCAGGCAGGCCTCCTTTCAGCAGTGCTGGAAGGGCCTGCCAGAGAATGTATCTCTGTCACCCCAATTCTGTGTACCCCCCTCTGCCGCAAGGTCAGCATCTTCCACTACTACCTCCCCCTCTGCCCTTGGGGTAAGTGTCACCACGTGCATCAGAAAAAACTTTTTGGGACTTGTGGAACCACATTTTACCACCTTTCTGACCTTTGGGATAAGGTCTAGATGGTTTACTATCAAAATTTCAAACCGCACTCCATCGACTGTACTATCGTCGAACACGGAAGTTCGAAAACGGGAATGTCGAAGTAAAAAAACAATCTAGGAATGGGTTTTAACATGGGTCGAGGTAGGGGAGATGTTTGTAGTTAGGAATAATACTGAACACCTACCTCGACCCATGTTAAAACCCATTCCTAGATTGTTTTTTTGACTTCGACATTCCCGTTTTCGAACTTCCGTGTTCGATGATAGTACAGTCGACGGAGTGCGGTTCGAAATTTTGATAGTAAACCGGTCTAGATAGGGTGGAAAAATGGACACCAACGGCATACAAGGTTTATCCCTCCTGCTCGCACCTGGTCAACGTTTCTTTCACCTTTGGTTCAAAAAGGGAAGTACCATCAAAGGGGGTGTTGGTGAAGGAAGACCTGAAGGGGTCAGCAAAGTTGCAAAGACGCATCCAGGAATGCCTCCTTAAGGAAATTCCTGTCGCTGCTGCTCTGCTCGCTCCATCAGCTGCATATGAAATCAGTCTCATGGAGGAGTTGACAATCGAGTTGAGGGTGGAGAGCTGTGAGGAAACTTTGTCCGTGAGCCCAGAATCTACAGTACCCTGAAGGGTATCTCCTAGCTCTTTGAGGAGATCTCTTTGAAGCATCGTAAAATGAGTCAGGTAATTCAGCGACCGCCAGAGTAAAGGACGCTGAAAAGACGCACTTTCCATATCTGTCCATAGTCCATGATTCTTTATTGGGGAGATGAATAGATGAGGAGGTTTCCAATAACTTCTTCTTAGTGGCTCCCGCCACCACCATCGCATCTACAGGGATGCCCTTGGTTAGGAACTCCTCCTCAGTAGGGACAGTGCTAAATTTATTGGGCATCTGCGGAACAGGCTCCACTGTATCAAGGGAAGTCCAGGCCTTTCGAGATATAACATTAAGCAATTAGTTGTAAAGGGGAGTCACCCAGAAGATGGAAGGGTGAGACCCAGAAGCCTCCAGGTATACCAATTCATCCTCTGAAGAGTTGGTGGGCTTCCAGCCACCCCTCTGTTTCAGGATCTCAAGGATGTCAGCAAAAGAGACCTCCTCAGAGGGGGACCGTGGGGACCCTTCCAAATCATCCAGATCGGTATCTGATGTGACAGACTCAGGGGAGTCCATGTGCTTCCACCTGCACAGTCTCTTCTGAGGGAATTCCTCACAGGGATACTCTGGTGAAGTTTCGGGGAAAGACAATGTCGCCCACAGGGGCTTCCTGAGGCTCGGGATCTCTACGCTTTGGAGGAGGTGACAATGAGACCAATATTGGCACTTGGGAGGGAAGAGAAACTAGGCCCGAGAGTGGAGCTGTCTGGGGTGACAGCACCCACTCCATCAGTTTAAAAGCCCCCTAGCTCCACTCCAAAGAGATCCCCTGCTCTGGAGAGGCAGAGGACCGGCTCTGAGGCGAACAGGTGGCTCCAAAGGCAATGTAGGAGCCGAGCTCAACCTTGCTGTGGCACCGAGGGGTAGAGTCGGATAAGACAACTGTCCATGCCGACTCTCTCCCCGGACCCGATGGGTGAGCGTCGGCTCCCAGACCCTTCCAAATCCTATGGACCCGAAGAAAGTCAGAGCAGATGCCAGAACCAATGATCCTATAGGAAGTCCCGGTTTTGACGGTTCCAGTACTATCGGACCCACAATTGCTGGCACCGAGACCACAAGCTGGGTCGGAGGAGGAATTGGAGATGGTGTGTTGGCCAGTCCCTATTCCTTTGGGGTCGGTAACAATATCATTTTTGCCAGTGTTCGAAGCAGTCTCCATCACCCGCTCCACATCATCATCAGATAAACTCCTGGAGGAATGGGAGGATAAAGAAGGAGATCTAGCCCCTCCAAAATGTCTGATTTCAAAGTTGAAGTGATCGGCTCCAAGATAGGAGACCGTGTCATAATCAACAACTCTACCAGCAATGTGGACACAGATGGAGCCGAAGAGGTTGACTTTGTTTTGTCAGAACCATGAGTCCTCTGTTCCGACGCGGTAATTTTTCTAGGTGGCTCAAAGCTGGAGTCGCAATGGCAGATCTTTTGGATCCTTCTGAGTGGAAAGTAGAGGGAGAAGTAGGTTTGGAGCTCCGAGAACCCTCTAATGATTCCTGGAAAGAACCTTTTAACAAGCTTCTCAACATTAATTTATTTCTTCGCTCTCGAATAACCCTGCTGCTAAAACCATGGCAAATTCTACAAGGGTCTTGCAAATGGATGGCACCAAGACAATACACACACAGTCAGTGTGTCCATCCATAAGAGACATCTTTTGTGTATGCTTAATACATTTTTTAAATACCGATTTTCTCGGTTCTTTTGGATCCTTATCTTTTTCTTTCGACATTATTTACAATTAGGAAAAAAGAAACACAAGCACAAAAAGGCAGCAATAAATCTGACTAATCTAACACTACTTCTAAATTTGCAAAAAGTATCAAAAAAATTCAAAGAACTGCTCTAACACACAATGGAGCCTACTAACTATGGTCACACCATACAAGAAATTTAAACCAACACACTGCAAGGCTTTCAAAGGAAAGGTTGCAAAACCGCCAAAGGACGGGTTTAACTATTTCAAACACACTATCTAAATAAAGAACACTATAAGCTACTTTAATGACAGCAACAACAACACTACGAGAAAACTAAGATAAGTATAGAGGGGAATCTGTAACTTAAACGGATTCTCCAGGTAAGAAAAAACTGACAACACCGGGGAAGGGGCGCGGTCCTCTAAGTTAAACGGGCTGCCGAGAGCCCTCTAACTTAAATGGGTCTCGCAAAAGAGCAACAGGGGAAAACACACTCTAGAAATTACAAACGGGGGTTTCTAAATCTATTGCATACTACGGAAAAAGGTTTTATCTAAAAACTATTGTAAAATATATAATTATATACTACTTAGCCAACGAGCCAGTCAGAAGACATCCCAGTCACTTGAGCGGCAAACAAGATCTGGGTGACTTACCCGGTGCATCACAGGATAGGGGTTAGCCTCTAGCCAGTGGAACCTCTCGAGCTTTTGTATTAGGCAGAGCTGGAACCTATGCACAGTTCCAAACCCAACCAGCAAGAATTAAGGTGAGATTGGACAACATAACATCTGTTGTTAAGTCTAGAAGTCCTATAGTGTATACTTCTTTATCTCCTACCTGAGGAGAGGTGGGAGAACAAGAAGTTATGTACTCACCATAACGTTCGATGTATGTAGTCCATCTCGCCTCACATTCTTACCCGTGGGGTTCGGAGCCGAATATCGCCTCCGACTTGGCCGATTTTTCTAGCTCGAAGTCTTTCATTGGCTGGGCTAAGCAGGTATTCCAGGGTGCACTGCTCCATATCCCCAGATCTAGTTTGCTGCAAAACTCATTTGTACCCCATGCACACATCACATCCAGTTAAAGAATAAGCCAAACAAGGGAACTCTGTAGATAAAAACCTAACCTCCAAATCCTCCAGGAAGGGGGAAGGTGGGAGGGGGGGTAAGTAAGAATGTGAGGCGAGATGGACTACATACATTGAACGTTATGGTGAGTACATAACTTCTTGATGTTATGTAGTCCTATCTCGCCTACATTCTTACCCGTGGGACAGCGTCCTTAGCACCTACATCCCGGGTGGCTCATAGGAAAATACTCCTGAGAACTGTGGAGCCAAATGAAGATCTGCTCCTGGAAACCACGTCCAATTTGTAATGAGAAACAAATGTGTGAGGAGAAGCCCAAGTAGCTGCAGCACACATATCATCCATTGACAATCTGGCTTGATAGGCCGTAGATGTAGAGACGGCCCGGGTAGAGTGAGCCTTGATCAGAAATGGCAGATCTTTACCTCCTGCTTGGTAGACGAAAGAGCTACAACTAGATATCCATCTAGATAAGGTGACCTTCGAGACCGGGGACCACATTCTGTTTTCCGAAAAGGAAACAAAAAGTTGATCAGACTTCTGGATATCTTTTGTTTGGTGGAGATAGAAGCGTAATTGTCTGTGTACATCCAACTGATGAAATCTACATTCTGCCTTGCTCGAAAAGTGAGGGAAGAACACAGGCAACTCAATGGATTGATTAAGATTAGACACGGAAGCTACTTTTGGAAGGAACAAAGGGTTTGGCCTAAGAGAGACCCTGTCCTTATGGAAGATTAAGTATGGAGGTTTGATGGAGAAGGCTTGAATTTCTGAAACTCGCCTTGCTGAAGTGATTGCTGTTAAGAAGGCTGTTTTCCAGGTCAAGAATTTCAATTCGCAGGTAGCTGCAGGCTCAAAAGGTGGTAAAGTAAGGGCTTGTAGACCAAAATTGAGATCCCAGGGCATGACTGGTTCGGACACCGGGGAACAACAGAGTACCCTTCAGGAACGCTTTGCATAGTCTATGAGTCATGAGACTAGGCTCATTCGCTACATGAAAATTAGAGATCACTGCCAATTGAACTTGATGGTAGCTGATGCGGAACCCTGATGGAAAAGCATAGACAAAAACTCTAAGCCTGAAGCGATTGGAGCTGTGTAAGGATCAATGCCTCGGGTATGTGCCCAGATGGAAAACCTCTTCCATTTACTAGAATAAATCTTTCTAGTGGATGGTTTATGAGAGGACGATAATATCTGAACCACTTCTGGTGAGAAATTATGAAGCCTAACTAACGATGGAAGTGGAGTAGCAGGCTGTCAGCCGGAGAGTCATCAGGGAGGAGTGGAACTGTCCCGACATGTGTGTCAGTAAATCTGGTTGAGGGTCCAGAGTCCAAGGAGTATCCACAATGTATTGCTGAAGAAAGGGGAACCATACTTGACGAGGCCAGTGTGGAGCAATCAGAATCATTCTGCTTCCCAAGGATTGTGCTTTCTGAATCACCTTTGACAGCAAGGGAAATGGAGGGAAAGCATAAAGCAGACCGGAGGGCCAATCGTGAACCAGAGCATCCCTGGGTGACTCCCCCTGTGGGGGATCAGCGTGAAGTAGTTGCTGCATTTTGCATTTAGGGGGCTTGCAAAAAGGTCGCAGCAAGGCTGACCCCATCTGCTGAAGATTCGCTCTGCAACCAGGCGATTCAGGGACCACTCGTAAGGTGTCAGAATAGCTCTGCTTAGCCTGTCCGCAATCACGTTGGACTTCCCCGGAATGTGCGTTGCCACCAGAAACCATTGGGAAGTTACTGCCCAATGCCACACTCGCATGGCCTCTCTGCACAGAGGGTAAGACCTGGTTCCCCCTTGCTTGTTTAGATACCACACTACTGACATGTTGTCTGAGTGTATCGCAATCATCCCTAGAGGTAAAACACTTTGAAGTGCCTGCAATGCAAGCAGCACTGCTCTCATCTCTAAGACGTTTATATGCAGATGTATCTCATGTTCTTGCCACGTGCCTTGGACTGTCCTGCCAAGATAATGCCCACCCCATCTGGGAGGCGTCTGTGGTCACCGTGGCAACCGGAATGGGTGGAACGAATGGCCTTCCCCCGTCCAAATTGTTGGTGGAAAGCCACCAACCAAAGACCTGCTCGCATCTGTCCGTGAGCAAAATGGTGTGAGAAAGTGGAAATCTCTGGAGGGACCATTGAACAAAGAGGAGCCATTGGAGAATTCTCATATGCAATCTCGCTAGAGAAACCAACGTAATTGTCGCTGCCATGGTCCCTAGGAGCTGGAGAACCCATCTTGCCTTCACTTGCCTCAGGGGCATCAGCATGTGTATCTGTTGTTGTAAGAATCTGATCCTCTCCTGCGGTAAGAATGCTCGCATTCGAATGGTGTCTAATTCTGCTCCTATAAAGGTGACACTCTGTGAGGGCAATAAAGCAGATTTTTCCCAATTTACTGTTATACCCAACTGATGACAGAGTAATGGTAGCATCTCTGGTTTAAACTAGTTGATGCCTGGTGGGGGCGGTAAGGAGCCAGTCGTCCAGATACGGAAACACTTGGAATCCCTGACGTCTCAAGTGAGCCGTCACCACCACCATACACTTGGTGAACACCCTGGGGGCTGTGGTGAGACCAAAGGGCAGGGCTCGAAACTGGAAATGACTGGCTCCCAGACGGAAACATAGGTGACTCCTGGATGCCCTGTCCATCTTTACATGGTAGTAAGCATCCTTGAGGTTGATGGAGCACATCCACACCTCCTCTCCCAACAATGGGAGAATAGACTGTAGCGTGACCATATGGAACTTGGACTTGTGTACATAATGGTTCAGTTGGCTGAGATCTAATATGGGTCTCAGGTCCCCTGTTCTTTTCGGCACCAAAAAGAATCTTGAGAAAATCCCTAATCCAATTTGGTCTGAGGGGACACGCTGGATGCCCCCTTTTTCTAGCAGCTTTGAGACCTCTGAGGCTGCTTGAACCCTTTGACTGGGTGGAACGTCTGGGATTTTTCTGATTGGAGGAGGGTGTGATGAAAACGGAATGAGGTAGCCTCCGGAAATTATCCGTAATACCCATCGGTCCTGGGTGATGCTTTCCCAGGCTTCCGGATATAACAAAATTTGACCCCCGACTGGCTCCGGATAAGCACAGCCGGGCACTCCCTCAGGAATGAGAGTAGGGAGGGCCACGAAAGGAATCGCAGTCTCCTGAGTTGCGGGGGGCCCCCTCTGCCTCTGGGACGGCGTCTGCCTGAATAACCTCCCCCTCCTCTGCCTCTGGAGGGGGTTCACCCTGTGCGGCAGGAAAAAAACCTCTGTGATTTCTTGAACCACACCCCCCCCCCCGTGGGCCTTGGGATAAGGCCTAGAAGGAAGGGAAAAATGGACCCCTACGGCAGACAGGGTCTTTCCCTCTTGCTCACACCTGGTGAGGGTGTCTTTCACTTTGGTCCCAAACAAGGAGGAACCATCAAAGGGGGCATCAGTGAAGGAAGACTTGAAGGCCTCCGCAAAGTGACACAGGCACTGCCAGGCTTGCCTTCTGAGGGCGACTCCTGAGCTTGCTGCCCTACCCGCTCCCTCGGCTGCATATGAAATGAGCCGCATGGATGAGTTGACAATGGAATTGAGGGTAGAGACCTGGGTGTTAACTGTCTGAGCCAACGCCTCAGGAACGTTAGCCGCAAGAGTATCTCCTAACTCCTTGAGGAGATCTCTTTGGAGCAGAGTGAAATGGGAAAGGTAATTCAGCAACCGTAAGGTAAAGGTTGCTGACGAGAGTGTACGCTTCCTGTACCGCTCCATGGTCCTAGACTCTCTGTTAAGAGGATGGACGGATGAAGAAGACTCTGCTACTTCTTTCTGAGTGGCTGCCGCCACCACCATGGCATCTACAGGGACTCATTTAGATAGAAACTCTTTGCCCTGGGGGGCAGAAAGAAACTTGTTGGGACGCCTGGGCACAGGTTCTACGGAATCAGGGTTTTCCCACACTCTTCAACATATCAGATCAAGGAGCTCATTGAAGGGTGGAGATACCCAGGAGGCAGAAGGCTGAGCACCAAAGGCCTTAAGGAATACTGACTCCTCCTCGAAGGGGGCTTTGGATGGCCATCACCTCTTTGGTTCAGTATCTCCAGGATGTCAGAGAAGGAAACATAGTCAGAGGATGACTTGGGGGAACCCTCCGATTCCTCGAGGTCAGTATCAGAGGTGAGGGAGTCATCCTGGGAGTCTATGTGCTTCCTCTTGCACGTCTTCTTTCTAGGGGGCTCCTCAGGCACGAACTTTGAGGGACCATCAGAAAGTTGGGGACCACTCGTGGGGGATCCCTAGCTCTGCTGTCCATGGATGGGTGGTGATCAGAAGCTCTCACCGGAGTGGTGGGGGACACAGTCACTGACCCGTCTGATGTAGCTGACGATCTGGCCAGCACGGTCCGCATAGCCTCAAAGGCAGGCCCCCCCGAATCAGAGGAGCGACTGGCCTCGGAGGCCATGATGGGGGTCAGAAGTTCCCTGAGCCGAGGCACCGAGAAGGAGGTTCGGGACCGAAATAAGCCCCGAGACATCCCCCTCGGGCCCGACCGAAGAATCCCGAGTCCCGAACCCCGAGGAAGGAGCCGATGGGGTCGGAGCCGATGTCGGTACCGATGGAGCCAAAGGGGCCATCGGAGCCGGCTTAGTAACATCACATGGCACGGAACACTCCGGCTCCGAAGACAGAGATGCGCTCGGAGGAGGAATGATCGAAGACAGGGTCGGGACTGGTTCCGGAGCTAACTGGGCCGGAGCCGAAAATAATTTTGCCAAAACCGGTGACTGGAGGAGCCTCTGAACCACCCTATCAACATCCACATCCAAAAGGGTCCTGGAGGATTTGGAAGACAGGGAGGGAGATTAAGATCTCCTCTCAGAAGAAACTGGTCTGATACTGGGCGATTGGCTCCTAAGAGGTTCCAATAAAATTGGAGCTGTTGCCGGTTCCATCAACACCGACACCTCCTGCGGCCCTGAGGACAGTGGAGCCGAGGAGGTCGATGCAGTTTTTGAGATTTTCTCCGTAGGCTCCGATGAAGCTGACGGAGCCGGAGATCTCTTTTTTAACTTGCCAGATGTAGATTTTCCATTGGGAGACGAATCCATAGCCTCTTCAAAAGAGGGTTTCAAGAGTCCCTTTAAAATAAGCTTAATCTTTCTCTCTTGGAGAACTCTAGGACTGAATGCATGACATAAACTGCAGGACTCCTGCAGATGAATGGCTCCCAGGCAATAAACACAAATGGAATGCCCATCGGTGATGGACAATTTGCACTCACATTTGGAGCACTTTTTGAAACCCGAAGGTTTGTGTTCCTTGGGATCTTTGGACATCTTACTATTCACACCAAAAGACAAAACACAAGTCTGAGAAGAACTAACAGGTGCTCACACCACAAAACGCGAGAACGGACACTGAACAGTGACCAAACACACACACTACAGAAAAAGTACCAACCTCTCAACAAAGGGGGTGATGACCACAAGGAAAGGGGGTGGCCCAAACCTCTAAATTAAACAGTCTAGACTGTACACACACAGAGGGCAAGAAGAGGAGGACTAGACCCTCTAACTGAAATGGGCCTAGCCCGAGGGAACAGTCAGCGGGATACCTCACGAACAATTACACGATCACATGTCAACAACAACACTTTAGACAAATAGCTATGAAAATAGCTTTGAATATGAGCCAAAAAACTTTTCTTAAGACAAGAAAAAAAGATACTTGGCCACAGACAAGCGAGACCACTTCCGAGCTACATGAGTGGCAAACGAGATCTGGGGATATGGAGCAGTGCACCATGGGATACCTGCTTAGCCCAGCCAATGAAAGACTTCCTGCTAGAAAAATTGGCCGAGTCGGAGCCGATATTCGGCTCCGAACCCCACAGGTAAGAATGTAGGCGAGACAGGACTACATAACATCATACCATTTGCAGGATGTTAAGGATCCCTGGTGATCTTCCTGGCTCTACTGATGCAGCGTGATTCTTGTAGGTCTTCCAGAGGTGCAAGAGAAGAACTAGTGATTTTTTCTGCTGCCCTTACAACTCGCCTAAGAGCTTTACAATCGGAGATATTGCAGCCCCCATACCAGACAGTGAGGTTACTGGTAAGGATGCTTTCGATGGTACCCCTGTAAAATGTCTGGAGGATGGAATTCCATAGTTTTGTCTTCCTCAGTTTCTGCAAGAAGTGTAAGCATCGCCGAGTTTTCTTGACCATGTAAGATACATGGACTGACCAGGACAGGTCTTCACTGATATGTACTCCCAGAAACTTTATACTTTTGTGCCTTTCCACTCTCATCCCTTTCATCTCTAGAGGTTGGTTTGGTTCTTGAGACCTTCTGAAATCCACAATCAGTTCCTTAGTCTTGCTGACACATTCAGTGCTAAGTTGCTGCTGTCACACCAGCCCAACAGATGTTGGGTCTCATTCCTGTAGGCAGTCTTCCCTTATTTGCAAAGCCATGGAAAGAAATATCACGGAATTATCAACAAGGACATAAAAGACCTTTAGACACTAGATCCATCCCAGTTTGGCTTTGTCCAAGGAAGGTCAAGCTTACTGAGTCTGCTGGACTTCTTTGAAATGGTCAATAAGGCAATGGATGAAGGAAAATGATGCATACTCCCCTACCTAGATCTGGCTGAAGCATTTGATCCAATACCCCACTGAGGCACTGTCAACAAATACAAAACTCTTTATAACATGCTAGCAGGTTCACTGACAGTGCCCAGGAGGTTAGAATTGGTGAGGCCACCTCCACAAAGATGCCAGTCACAACTGGAGTTCCCCAGGGCTCTGTGCTGGTCCCAGTCTTCTTTGGTATCTACTTCTCGAATGTGAAAGCCAAAGTCAAAGGCATTTGGCTGACCGAGTTTGCAGATGATTGCAAACTGGGAACAGTCACAGAATCCCCCCCCCAAAAATGAGAACACCCTTCAGGAAGGTCTAATACCGACAAATGCTTCATGCCAAAGTCACGGCTTAAAACTCAATGCCAAGAAATGCATTATGGTACCTTTTGGGAAATCTACATCTTCAATAAAACACTCTTAAAAGCTGATTCACTAGTAAAGAATCTAGGAATTCATACAGATGGTAACCTAGCCTTCAATAAGCATGTGTTCAAGGTAACAAGAAAATCTTTCTATGTTGCTCAACTTATAAGCAAGGACATGGATCTAGGTCTAGAGAGGTCATTATACAACTGTACCGGGCCCTCATCAGACCCAGTATAGACTACAGTGCACCCTTCAGCATGTACCTGACCAAACACAAACAGCAACTGGAATGTCCACAAAGGTTTATTACAAAAAGAATACATGGAATAAACATAATGTCCTACACTGACAGCCTCAAAACTTTTTCTTTTTACTCCATCATATAGACTTCTGAGAGGTGATCTTTGCCTGGCAAACAGGGACATCCCTGGACCCTGTTTTGATGAACCTTTTGCACAACCACAAAACATACAGCATCAGCTACTAGATTAAAAGGTCTAAATACTGTCTGCGACAAAAATAGGACATGATGGAGAGACAGATACTTTTCTCATAGAATTTCTGTTCTCTGGAACAGGCTCTCCCCATGTGTGCAAAGAAGAGCTCCTCTCTACCCTTTTTAAGAGCAACTTGGACCAATGGATTGGTAAGCGGAAATTTTCCCCTGGTCTGGCTCCTATGTCTCTGATGGACAGAGGCACGCTATAAATCACCACCTATATAAATTAAATTTGTGGGTCACACTTGGGCTGCACGGACAGGCTTATAAGGGCCCTTGTGGTTGTTAGCTTACTTTACATCTACAAACCTATAATAACATCTAGAGCAATGCCTAAATTACTTAACACCTTGCAAGTATAAGCATATTTCACTGTGTCAGAAGCTTTGCCATGTCTAAAATAACAAGCATGCAATTTTTAAAACAATTACAGGCCTGAGATATTAATTCAGTTAAAGAAAAAAATCATTTAAGTTAGTACAAAATTAATAAAGAACATCTTTCAACATTGGTTTTCTTCTAAACAACCCCAGAACTGCTATTAATATTTTTTACACTCCCCTATTTTATTAAATCACTAAAACCTATGTGGTATGGAATATCACACACCTCTCACAGCCTCAAATTACTTGCATTCCAGAGCATTTTGTAAAAAATAAACTTAATAACCATAAGATAAAGAAATATAAACATTTTGTGAACAATAAAGGATATTAAAACTATACAAATAGAAATGTTATCAGTAAAAAGTATTCTTTACAGTGATAATAGTTACCTGGCTGACTAAGTTTGCAGATGACTGCAAGCTAGTAATGGTCACTGAATCTCCAAATGATTTGGCTATCCTGCATGAAGGTGTGTTTCAAATAACTGGTGCCAAAATCACTGACTGAGACTAAATGCAAGAAATGTATTACTGTATCTTTTGAGAAGTCACCTACCCCAGGGAACTACCACAATGACAATATACCAATAAGAGATGACCCAGTGGTTTGGAATTTGGAGAAATTATGTGGACAGTGACCTAACTTTTAACCATCATGTGTCTACTGTTGTAAGAATGTCCTCTGACATTAAGCAGCTTATAAATACAAAGGGATTGTGTCTAGAGCTAGGGATGTCACTGTCCCCTTAACATGGCCCTCATTAGGCCAGTTATTGAATATAATATCCCCTTTAGCATATATCTGTCCAGACACATGCAACAGGAACGCCCACAGAGATATCTTACTAAAAGGATACAAGGCCTAAACAACATGTCCTACATAGATGACTTAAAGTCCTGTCATTATACTCTGTATCATACAGACTGCTAAGATGTGACATGTGTCTGGCATACAAGGCATCCTGTGACCCATTACTGATGGATTTGCTGCACATCATCAAGTCAAATGTCATCAGAAATTCTCAATTTAGGGATCTAAACCTCTTAAGCAATATCAATAGAATGGTCTGGAGGGAAAGGTACATCTCAGAAGATACTGCTGCTGGGGAACAGACTTCCCATCTGCATAAAACAAAGTTCAACGCTGTCCATATTCAAGAGCAAATTAGATCCATCGATGGAAACAGAAAATGCAACCCAAGACTGCCCCCTTTACTACTAATGGACAGGGGCAGTTCCTAAACGCTTTATCCCACACAAGTTCCCCTCAAATTATCTACGATACAATCCCAGTTATTCTCATTAGGGGTAGGGGTAATTAAAAAATATGGACCATGGAATGGGTAAGGCCAATCTATAACCAAATTGTATATGTTATTTCTTGTACAAAAAGGGAAATTGGCTAGGCTTAAAATGGCCCACAAAAGCAGCTAGCCTAGTACTTACCTACAAACCTATAAATAGTGTGTTCATAGACTTTCCATAAACACTACAATATATTATAATGCACACATACCTCAAATTATATTTTCTGTTAAACTTTCACATAAACAATTATATCTTGGAAGCTATATTATCTAGAGATATATTGCTAGAACATTTTTGTTAACCAGACATAAGGTTTCATAACAAAGAATTCCTCTATGAGTGCTTATTTATTTTGAAATTTACAGAAGTATGAAAACATTGTATAATTGACAATATAAATAACACCGAATATTTCTAAAGATGTGCAACTTACAGTGCAAATATCATAGACAGTTTTTTTCAAAAACATGTAAGGTGTCACCTGATGGCTTGCAACAGTTAGGTCATTTGTTTTTTAGAAACATTACGTACATACAGAAATACTGCTTATTTTCATAATTATTAGTAAACAGCTAGCAAACCTGTTCGTAAACCACAGTGTGAAGGGGAACTGACCAGATATACGAGTCCTACCTCTGGGTAACCTGGGTGAATCTGTACAGCTGAGAGGTATGGCCATTCTAAGTTGATATACGTACAAGAAGGGGATCCTCAGCCACCATACTACCAAGGTGCTGGACCATTTACACAGACCCATCAGAAAGTGTGTGTAGCTACCCCTCCAGAATGGCAGGAGTGTGCTAGAATGTGTAGGCTGCGGCCCACAATACTGGACTCAGCTTCATTCATTTTGTATTTTCCTGGTAAATAACTGTGAGCAAATAATTATATCTGTCAGTAGTTGATGACATAATGGGGCAGCTGCGGTGGTGCAGCGGTTAGCATTGCCACTTCACAGCAAGAGGTTCTCCGGTTCGATTCTCGGCTGGCGTGTCTTCTGTGCGGAGTCTGCATGTCCTTCCTGTGGTCGCGTGGGTTTCCTCCGGGTGCTCCGGTTTCCTCCCACATCCCAAAGACATGCTGTAGATGGATTGGATACTCTAAATTGGCCCTAGGTGTGAGTGTGCACGTGTGTGTGCCTTCAGTGGAAGGTTGGGCGCTGGGCTGGCAACTCGACACTGTAAAACTCCACTGCCAATCATGAGCGGACAGGTGATCTGCTGTGGCGACCCCTAACTGGGAAAAGACGATAAAAGAAGAAGATTAACAAACAGCTAGCAATTTCTCATATATAATATGATACAAATGGACACAGACAATGAACTTTCCTATCTCCTACCACTACATTTCACATCATACCCCTCAATATAATGTGGGCTCTCAGCTAAGAAAATATGAGCATAAACATGAAAATATGAAAAAGTGACAAACTGATTAACTTTTCTACTACAGGGCATCCCGGATTAAAAATCATAGTATAATTTTGTTAATAACTCTCTGAACTTTCTGACATTGCCTATTATTAGCTGATAGGTCACATGATCAAAGAAGATTGGCCTTAAAAACCAGTTTGAATGCCATAAGGAGCTATAGATGTGCAGTATGTAAAAAACTGAGTTATATGCTTGAGTAAGTTAATAGGTACCAGTGTTGGATGAACAGTTCGTTGTACTAGGTTGCTGGGATAAAGCATCTCTGAATAACAACTCAATGTAAAAATGGATTCAATTGCTTTAAATTTAGTTTTTACAAAAGAGTTGACTTTCTGTATTGGAACAAGGAACTCGTGCACCTGTGCATTCCGCATGTGCAGAACTGCTTTCCATTAAAAAAAAAGTCAAATTACTCAACTGAGTTTTTTTTTTTTTAAAATAACCATCCTATCATTATTCCACCACACTAAGCAAGTACTAAACTTCCTCCTGCTGTTTTTTTTTAAAGCAATGTGGGTAGATACTTAGATACTTTACTAATAACTTTTTTCATTACATCATACTGCACAATCTTCATGCACGGTGCACTTGTCATTACACTGATTGTTGACGCAACAACTGTATCATTATATGTTTATATAATGTTAGTGAGGCAGCTTCAGATCAGACAGTCAGCATTTACATTCAGTTATCAATAACCCCTCTTTGGGCACTCTACTTTCAATCTTTACTTTTACAATGATTACAGATATCTTGATTTATTCCAAAACAAAATGGTCAACCACGCAGTAACACCACCAAAAAAACAAGAACTGTGTGCAAGAAAAAAAACAGATGAGTGTTTCCACTGATTTAATCAACACACATTTATATGTTATAAAAGCATGTCTACACATTAAGTACTTTAATACCATCACACATAGAAGTGGAACATATATAAGCTTCCCACTCCCATCATGTGACACATACAAACCAGTAATAAGAACTATGCAATTTAAAAACCAGTTCATTAACCTCAAAAAACATTAAATGATTTCTTTTAAAAAATATCCAAAATATTATCATCAAAATCATACACAAATAAAAAGAAAAAAATCCAAATGACATAAACCATCTAAAGTCTGGCAGAGCAAAGATCTGGCACTCTTAAGGTTATGAAACCTGACAAAGGTGGAGGGACAGTTATCGATATGGTAGGTAGATTACGAGGGACAAATGCTGGAAGTTTTATTAGACATAAGTAAATACTCCAATGTTTCGAGAAACAAAATTAACAGTTTATGCAAACATCAATTACATTATTAATGATCATTTTATAAAGGGTGTCATTAACAAACACTTGTTTGATTTCCTGTACAACAATTTTTTTAAAGCTATGCTGGCCTTCCCAGCCAGCAGCAGGCTCTAGGTAGCTGCCTAGTTCACCTAGTGCTGGATCCAGTTCTGCTGCCTCTTAGCTTGTAAGGCGGTGTACAATGTTCTTCTGTCTCTCATGCTAACCGCCAAAATACTGTCAGGAGGACAGCTGTGGTAGATCCATGGAAATAATTATTATGCAAATGTGCTGACAAGCAAGTGTGTGCGTTAGCTTCATGCACTTCAAAAAAATTTTTACACCTTTCACTTTGTTAGTGCTACGGGTTTAATGGCATTGGGTACTTAGTAGTAGTACACAGTTTGTGTTTGTGTAGCTGTGTGTGAATGCATCTCCATACTTGTGCATATATGTATGTGCATCTGTGTCTGTATATGCAAACGAATATATGCATGCACACTTGTGTGTGCACAAGTGTGTGTATATGTGTGTCGTGCATGCATGTGTTTCTGCAGACGAGCGATATTTGCATGTTTATGTCTCTTTCTGCATACATATAAGTGCGCTGTTGAGCAAGCAAATGTTTGCCCGTGTGTGTATACATACATATTATGCATGTGTACATGAATGAGTCTGTGTTTGTGTGTGTGTGTGTGTATATACACCAAATACTGGTTAGCCATGCCCATTCAGTTGATTCCTGTAGCCCCGTTCCTTGCTTTGAAGTCACCAGCTGCCAGTGCCGTGAAGTCACTTTCCACCTATTTGGATTTACTTTACAACAGTGATGTAGTCATCCAAACAGAGGATTGGCCAAATCAGATAATCCTACCCCAAACTTACTTACTACACCTTAAATCTACATCATAAACTAAACATAACAGGTTTTATTTTGTTTGACTTCAATATAATATTTTCCTCAGTTAATTTTGAAAATCTTACCCTCACAAAAGTATTCTTCATATTAGGCTCTTTACCCATTCAACTTACTTCACATTTATTAAAAATTATTAAGATGAATAAGCTATCTCATGTAAATGTTTTACTGCCTCCTTACTCTTATTAAAATTGCTACAAAATTATCAATCTTTTCCAGCAGAACTATTAAATGCTTTCTACATTTTTGCTATGCTTTCTTTACATCCCCCCCCCCAAAAATAAAGCCAGTATTAATTTTCTTTATTACTCATGAATCTGAGAAATTTGACACAACTTTAAAAATCCAATTAGTTATCGTCTGTCTTGCATCTAATATAACCCTTACATTTTCATAGAATATTATCTGTATGTCTCTATCAAACTGTGGTACCCTCATTTGTTTTTCTTCCTTTCGTTCTGTGTAACGGAATTTCTTTACTCACTATCAGAGCCAAAACTATCTGAAGAGTCATAATTTAGTGTCTATATTTTAGCTATGTAATACAGACAATCAGAGATAACAGTGTTACCTGTATTTTACAACTGCAGTAAATTGATCTTTCTGAACTTCATTATTTAACTCAAAATGATGTCAGAACAGACCAATAGTCATTTAAAAATATAAAGCATTTCAAAGCTGTAAGCATTAATGAAATTACTAACAAGTATCCATTCAATATAAGACACATACCTTGATTAAGTTCATCTAATCTGCTTAACTCATGCTGGCAGACAAAATTGCCCATTATGACCAACTTTCTTTGCTTTTTATCTTTTATATTTATTGCTTTTGATAATCAAATCAAAAATTTAATTTCCATGCTGACAAAAACAGAACAAATACATTACATACCGTCACATAATAAAACACATCAAAAATACAGTACATTATATATCTCAACTTTCACATCTGGCATTCTACTTCAATAAAATGGATACTATCCACTCTAATGTCATCAGTGCTGCAATCATTTAACACTATAAATTCCTCTGGAATCATTGGCTGAACCTTTTCCTATTTTGAACCCCATGACTTTTGTTCACACATAACAAATATTAATACCAGTACAGCTACATGCTAAAATGCATCATTTGATATGAATCACTCTTCACATTCAGCAACCAGACAACCAAGATAATCATCATAATTGTGTGTACCTTACTGAAATGCACAATACATACTGCCCAAGTATTTCCGCCTGAAAATGTATGGTCAGTGGCATCACAGCTTGTGTATACAGCATGAGTATGCATGCTCTTGGAAGTGAATTCTTTCAGCAGGCCTTGCCCCTCTGCTTATTAGCCATCAACTGTGGTCTCTCAACAACATCCACTGCAGCAATATGTTCTCTGGCAATCAGGGCACAATATTACAGCAAGGAACAAAACTAAAACATGAAAAGCTGTTAAATAAAAGTCACTCAACCTTCAGGTTCCTTTGTTCACTTCTGTTCAAAGTTTGCTCTTATAAGCTCATTCTTCCAAGTAGCAAAGCCCCCTCCTGGCTCCTCTAATCAATGTTTCTCCCCCAAGAGTCCATAGTAGTAGCTGTTAGCAGGTGATCCTATCTAGCAAAGGCACAACGTTACAGCAAGAAACTGACTGCAAATAAAAAGATTACTATCTTATCACAAAGATAACATGACATCTCATTTATATTTGTGACCACATTTCAAACAGAAGTTTGACAGCTGGTCAAATAGGGCAATTTCAGTCGTCAGTGGTCAGCTCTTCACCCTGGGTTGGGGGAAATGCACTGTCTAACAGACCCCATACCCCCCACCCCGGTGAGGCCAGGGAGGCGTGAAGCAGGTACGCAACAAAGATATCTACTTGAAATTAGACAGCCAGAAACAAGAAAAAACGTTTCCTACACTGATGTCCCTGCATGGCTAGTGTCAGTGAAGGAGAAAAGAACAGGTAGGTCTTATCTACTTAAGTCACAAGTCTCTTCTTGTAGTGTGGCAGCTTCATATGTCTAAGTCCAAACCTTCAGCACAGAAGAAACACATGAAGTGGTAAAGAAATCACAAGCCCCTAGGTCTTGAGATTATCGTGGAACAAAATTAATGACATAGTATACACAAGGTGATCGAGATTCATATGGAGTCATGTCCAGTTATATTACACAACATTTATACACTGACGTATGTTATTCTGTCCTTTTAATAAAAGTCAAGATACTAAAAAAAATTACAAAAATCTGACTTTGAAAATTAGCCCAAAACTTAGAACTGCAAATTGTGTCTGAATACTGTGAATTCATAGTCTGTGCTACTGAACAAGACCAATATCACAGTAAGCCTACAAAACATAAATACAGGGCTCAGCCAGCAAAACTTCAAACTACATTTCTGCATTCAAAACAACAATGGCATTGTTATACTCACTGGTTTCCTAAGGAAGAAAAGAGACAGCGCTCCAATCAATGGCATATCACCAATCAAGGGCTCCAGTATAACTCGCATTGTACCATGGATCTAAAAAGTCACAATTACACATCAGCAAAACAGGGAAACAAACATGACAGATATATATATATATATATATATATATATATATACACAAAAATAAATAAATAAATGTTTGTCATCATGAATATTAAAACATTACATTCATCATAGAAACCTTTATCATACATTTTCCTTACGTGAACAAGTCGCATGGATTTAAAAAAAAAATCCTCAAATGGCATCTTCAACAAGACTAAAACGTCACGTTCCACAGAAGCCCTAGTCACATATAATCCTAAATTAAAACTAATAATAAAGTGGTAACCCAGCCTCGTGGTGTAGACAGCTAAAGCCCTGACTGCACCAACAACCCACATTCAACTACGGACACAGCTGCTGAAGGAACCAGGTAGGGGAGGATGGGCGTGAGCACTCTACATCAGCTCACCCATCCCGGGGATAGGAGGCAGCTTGGTTCACAGAGCTAGTAACACCTGCAGGAATGCAGACATATCACCACAACATGAAGAGCATTGCATGTTCGCACTACAAATGATGTGCCTCTTGGTTGGGAGGCTGAGTATATATTGTTCTAGGCAGCTATACTGGGGCTTGCAGGCTGCCAGGGGGGTGGGGACAGGACAGTCTAAAGGAAAAAAGATTAGACAGGCCACATCCAGGTAGATCAAAACATCTCTTGCCTCCACTGGAGAACTAATGAGCCAGAGGGCTCTCTCCCCAATGGAAGAATGAATGGGACAATTCGGTGCAGAAAGGGAAGTTACTGGGCCAATTTTCTAGACAAAAAAAAAATACAAAAACAAAACAATAAAGTGGTAGTTTCAAGACAGTGGGTTAATGCTATACGCTTCAAATGAGCATCATCCTTTAGTCCAGGTTTTTGTTTTCTCAGACCATTTTTTTTTTTTTTTTTTTTTTTTTACCAGTTTTCAAGACGGAAAAAAAAAAAAGATTTCAAGCAGTAATGTTTATGGCCAAGTGCAGGGAAACACCTTAACATACAATGAATTATACATCCCACTAACAAAAATTTCCAGTAAATATACAAAAAAAAAGACTACATAGAAATCCAAAACAGAGAGAGCTTTTTCATATATTCGTTCTTACATATTTATGCATGTTTTAATATCCAGGATACCCAACTTTGCAGGAGCCTATTTTCAGTGGGGGACCAGGAAGGATAGCTTCATATACATATCTACAGCCAATAGCACACAATGGAGCATGCCTAAATGAAATATTATATGTAGAGCACTTGCAGAAAGAAAGGATAAAAAAGCTGAAATGGCACTAACAACACAAAAATTAGACAATGTAAACATTTTTATATATATACAAAATTGTAATACAGCTCTGAATAACCTGACCAAGTGTGCTTAGCAGGTGAAGATTAAATAAAATCCAATATTAGGCTGACAAGATAGAGCCTGAAAGAAATTCAGCAGTGGATTGAATGAAAGGCCAGCATTAGGCTGATAGCATTGTGACAGAACATGAACTCACAGACTGAAAATGGTTAATGAAATCATTACAATTATTTTCAAAAATCTGAACATTATATATTAATAATTTAAATGTGAAATTTAAGTTGAGTGTTGGCATAACTGTTACGGTGCTTACCTCACAGACAAGAGGTACAGAGTTTTTTTATTCTTACCAAAGGAAATTAGCTAGGCTTAAAACAGTCCACAAAGGCAGTTAAAGTACTAACACATAAACCTATAATTTTTAAGAAGTCTGCAATTCAGAAAAAAAAATCTCTTACATGTATGTAAAAATGTATATACCCATAAATACTAATGTTGGAAGAAAAGCTTTCAATTGCTATTTTCTTCACAGTAGTCCTCTTACTGGTAATACAGAACCTGACCAGCTTCACTGCAAATCATTTAACCAAACAATGGTTCCATGTTACCCCTAAAATCTGGGGCTAGTACCAGTAGCTTTACCTCATTAAAAATAAAATTAAAAAATATTGTAAATGCTTAGCTGTACACGTATCACAAGTAACACCCACAAGCAAGAAAGATCATCTCTGTACAGCCCCAGTAAAACAAGACAGTGACTCAGGGATATTGTCCAATTTAATTACAGATAATTTGATATGCATCACACACACACACACACACACACACACACACACACACACACACACACACACACACACACACACACACACACACACACACACACACACACACACACACACACACACACACACACTCAGGCCATTAAAGCAAAAAGTTGTTGGAAAGAAAATTTACCAGCAGAAGAAAATTTCAGAATAAAAGAAACCGGACCAACAGCAGAGATTCTGTAACAAAACGAATAGCAAAACCAGCAAATGAACGAACTCCGTAAATGCATTATAAATATATTTTATGACAATTGCAAAGTTTTCGGATAAAAATCCTTCTTCTGTACTGAAACCATTTTAAAATGTAAGTATCAAATAAATAGTACTTCTAAATAACGTAACGTAGCCCACCAATCAAAATATAGAATCAATTAACCTCCTTAAAGATACAGGGCAACAATGGAATACATTGTGAAACATAATTCTATTTAAACCCATTTGCTTATGTTTTAATATAAACTTTAAACTAACTGCCGTATTGATTTTAGGCTTTTATCTGCTTGGAGCATAACTATCCCACTTATATTCAGATGTTTCAAGCTTATTATTAAGATCACCACCTCTAAAGTTGCCAAAAACAATTTCTACAGCTCTAAAAAGAAAAGTATGCTCATTTCTGTTCTTTGTATAGTGTTTCACTAAAGCATTAGTTTGTACGGATCTGTGCATATCAGATTCATGTTCTATTATGCAATCTTTTAATTTTCTATGTGATTTGCCTACATAAAAAGCCATGCATTTTTTTTACAAGTTGCAAGATAGACAATATTAAATGTGTTGCAATTCGCAAGACACTAAAAGAAAAATTCTTTAAAGGTCTGTAGATGTAGAAAGGTATGCTGTGTGGAAAAAGTCACAGCAACAACAATTATATCAAGGGAAAGTTCCAAGTCTACTGCTAATATCAGCAACAGATGGCCTCATATCTTTGTAGCATAAACCATTCTTTACTTATAAAAATGTTTCTGACTTAAAATGTGGTTCTTCACCAATAAGTGATCTCAAGCAGTATTTACCTTAGTTGAAAACTGGTTCCATCAACGCTGTCTCCTCCTTAACCCCAAAAAAACTAAATTGGTACTATTCTCTCCCACTCAGAAGTCTCCTACTATCAACTTCACAATTACATCTAATAATGGTACTGTAATAACTCCAGACACAACCACCAAACTTTTAGGTGTAACAATTGATCATAATCTAAACTTCGACACACATCAACCTAACCATTAAATCAGTTAATAAAAAACTTGGTTTCCTCCACAGACTTAAACCCTATCTCACACCTCTAGCTAGGACTGCTACTGCCCAAACTCACTTAATCTCCACCCTTCTCTATGCATCCCCAATATATACCAACTTATCCAAAAATAATCCTCATAAGTTGGAAACATCCTATAATAACACAGCGAGATTTCCCACTGGTGCCCCTTTTCAAATCCACCACTGCCAAAATCTTAAATTGCTAGGATGGCCGGAATTGCAAAGCCAGATTCTTTTCCAGCAACTTACTACAATACACAAGATCTTACACCATTCCACAGATACACCCATACTTTCTACCCTTATCTGCCCATATAAAAATCTAACAACCCTTTGATCAGCTAATAAGGTACTAGCAGCTACCCTAAAGTCCAACAACAAATCTGGAGATAGCTTGTTCTCAAACTCTATTGGTAACTCTTGGAACACTCTTCCAACTGAACAGCCCTTTCTTCTACCCCACTTTTCAAGAAGCAATTAAGATTCTTTCTTAAAGCCCAATATCTTTGCCCATGCACAAACCCTGACTGACACTTTCTCCCCTAGCATGACCATTCTTTACTATCTATCTTTAACATGCTATTTCAGGTGCTCTGATATTCTCAATTAATTCCTACTGTAGTAGCTCACCTCCTAACATTTGGTAAACTTTATAAACAATGTTACCCTAAAAAAAAAAAAATTTTTATTAATCCTTTTACTCAAAATTTTTAACTTATTTAGTCAGGTATGCTGGTATGTTACTGTAACAGTACTATATAAATGTTTCTGTATTTAAAGTGTTTTACCTGTCTGACATTATCTTTACTGTATATAGTCAAGATTTCTGTCTTGTAAATTGTAAATATATACACAGCATCAAGTGCCCAAATCAGAAAAAGAAGAGCAAATTGACAATTAACAATTAACAAATTAGCTAGCATTAGTTCAATATAACGTATTAGAAAATATCCGCTGTGTTTCACAGCCTTTATAAACCCCATGTGCATCAAAAAACCTTATGCTACTTCATCACAACAGTATATATATATACTAAAAACTCCCTATGTAAAGGCTAACTATGCTAAAAATATAAAATGAACTAGTGTTGACCATATATATAAATAAATGTGTAGATAAATACAATAAAAATGAAACGATAATATACAATGTATACAAAATATAAATTATAAATTATAAAACATTCCTAGTCTAACTACAAACAGCTAAGGCTGATCTAATACTAACATATTGATTTAAACCAGGCTCAATATGGGCTCTTAGTTTAAAAATCCAGCCCAATTCAACCGATTCAAGATAGTTGAGCTGATCACCCCCTCGCCTATTTAGTCCAACAATTTGTAACACTCTAAATGAAAAAACATGCTCAGGGAAGGTAATAATATGTTTCGCAAAAGCACTGGTAGGAACCAACTTCCTAATATCATAAGTATGGTTATATATCCTATCCTTGAGCTTTCTAGAAGTCATGCCCATATAGAAAGCCGTGCACTCTACACAGGTAGCTAAATATATCAGATTTGTACTATTGCATGAGGCATGAAATCTAGGAGAAAATGTATACACCATATTCGGATGTAAAAAAGTACAGTTTTGTACCTACCATAAATGTAGATGTCCAATAGGTATGCATCTGCAGTCATAACATATGTCTATGGCCTGTCAGGCAGCCTTGATCGGTCGGCCGCTTGGATCTGGGTCTCTCGGCTTGATGTCGCACTTCTTCCTACGTCAGAGCATCCCGGGTATAAAAGCATCAGCCCGACGCCATTTTCTCAGTTTTTCGTTCCAAACATTTGTAAATTATATACATGTATAAACAAACAAATAGTGAATAGCTTCTCAAGGAGGATACCATACTACCCACTTGGCATGAAAAAGTAGGTTAGTTAGTGTACACACTCTATCCCAAAAAAATAAAAAAAGGCTGCACTGCCATTAATGCTTGTAACTCAGATACTCTTCATTTTGATCCCTAAAAATTGCCTGAGAAGAGGGTGTGAGGATAGAGGTGGATCCATATTGTATTCTGCTGAAATAATGGAAGAATAAGACAGGCCATTGTGGAACAATTCTGCTAAGTAGTCTAGGATGTGTGCTAGGTTATAATGTCCTTCACCCCTCTGAGAAAAACAGTTTGGTTGGGATTTAAGGAATTTTCAATTTGCCTGAGACTTCAATAGTGGGTACCAGTGTGTTCTTGGCCAAGTCGTATCCTTTCAGTCACTTTCCTGGTTTCTCCCTTGATCTTCAGTAGAACCTTGTACATCAATGGGAGAGGTAATATTATACTGTTAGGGCATTCCCAAGAGAGTCCAGCAGTCCACCCTTGTGGGTGGTATGTGGTGGTCCTTGAGCAGAATGTCTTCAGGTGGTGGTCGTGTGGGGAGGCTATATCTATCTATTCCCGCATTCCCATGTCTTTGTTATGAGTTTGAAGATGTCTGCACAGCATCTATCTCGTGGTGTGTCCAAGGTTCTAAGCTGTCTGCTCTGTGTGCATTTCTTTTCCTGTGCAATTGAATGGCTGCCTGCAGCTGATATTGAGATTCAGGCATAGATTCCAGATTCATAGCCATCCGCATAGGGAGTAGGACTGTGTGCCTCCCTGTTTGTTTTATGTACCACATGACCTGTGTGTGTCCACCTTATTAACAGATGTCCTTGGAAGAGAAGGAACTGAATGTCTTCATGTGCCTGCCACTCACTGCATTTCTTTTTGGTTTATGTGCATGCTAGCCCTGGCATGTGGAATTATAAAATCATGCAGGATGCCATGGCCTGCAGGACTTTCCTTGTACTTGTGTTAAGCTGAGTTGTTGTCTGTCAGAACCAAAGTAATCTCTGTTTGTTTTTGTTTTTTTTCTTCTGTGAAGGAGGTGATTGGGTGATTGTGTCCTGATCTGCACCCAAAGGTTATCCTTTGGGATGGTACTAGTCTTGATTTTTGGATTGACTGTGTATCCCAAGGTCTGAATACTGGGGCTTAGAGTAGATAAGCCAAATGGCAATGCTGAAATTGATAATGCTGATCCCTGCAAGAAATCTGGGGTGTCTTCTGCGAGATCTAGAGTCACCAGTCAAGTTGCCTTGCATGGAAAGAAAAGAAGTTAGGGTCAGCATGTCATTTTTTGCAATTTGACAATGAGAGATAAGTTCACAGTGGACAGTAAGGCTAATAGGCCTCATTTTTTTTCTTTTTTCGGGTACAAGGGAATAGTCTGGAGTAAAACTTCTCTTGTTCTGTCTGTACCTTTTTTTATAGCTTTTCATCTGAAGTAAATAAATTGCTGATTTGTCTGCCTCTGCCCTGGTTGGTGGTGGAAGGTTTGGCATGGCTTCTTTTGGCAAAGTGTGGAAGTGAAACCTGTATCCTTTGTCTATTTGCAATGTCCATGCATCCTTTGTAATGCAATGCCAGAATCAGATCAAGTCATGGGTCTGTCCTGTAGTAGTGGTTGTAGTTGTAGCTGTTTGCACTACTCCTCTGGTTGGCAGGCTGCCACTGATTGGAGTCGAGAGTTTAGCTTTGACATGGTCTGGTTGCTCCTTCAAAGCCAGGCATGCCCTACCTAATAACTGCCCCAGTCAGTTTCTATTCAGTTGATCTAACAAAATTCTTGGTACTGTATCATATGGAATTGACAGTTTAATGCCGACTTTTTTTGGAGGGCAGGATTTGTAGGGATTTTAGGCCCTGGAGAAGCTGATGAGAAATAGTTTCTGGGTCTGCAGCATGGGCTTTATACAGATGGAATGGAAAATCAAGACCCCTGTAATACCCGCCAGGTTTGGCAGGGGGCCGGGAAGAAAGAATCAGGGGCTGTACTGACATGTACTACATCATCAAGATACATTTAGGAAGGTATAGTAGCTAAGGGCCTATGAGGCAAATGCAAAAAGGTCCTTAATCTTTTTCTAGAATCAGAGAAACTTCTGTTCCTTAGTAATATATCTACATGAACTGCAACTATTACATGGATATGTACCATAACTTACATTCTTGACATCCTTAACTAAGCCTTCATTGAATCTCTCTATGCATAATAGCCTTTTTAAATTCTTGCTGTTCCTATATCTAAACCTAGGAATGCAACCTAGTAGATTATAAATGCGTTGATCTGTAATTAGTACATTCCAATTCCTTTTAATAATCTCTGTAACATGCCTATTATCATTACTATATCTGATCGTAACTGCTAGATGACTTGGATGGAAAGTGTACTTTCCTAAACTTCTATTATAACAAGACTTCCAGCTGTTGTGAACTTTACTAGTCTTATTAATATCCACTGTATTGATCACACAGCCCCTTATACCATTGATAATTTCTTCTGTATAACCTTTATCTAATAGAAATTCATCTAAAAGTTTTAATTGTGCTAATCTATCAGAAGGATCTCTACAAATGTTACTGATCCTGAGATATTGACTTTTTATAACACTGGGAAAAGTAAAACGAGGATGCATGCTATCAAAGTGTAACAGAGCATGTCTCCAACACGTTTTCCTATATAATGTGGTTAACAATTCCCCTGCCTCATTTTTACTAATAGTAACGTCTAAAAAATGTATTTCATGTAAAGAAGTCTCCATAGTAAATTTCAAAAAAGTCGTAGTTGTTCCTAAATAAGAAATAAAATCCTGAAGCAGACTCATATCACCATCCCAAATAATTAATATGTCATCTACAAAACGTCGATATAGTGAAACATGCTGGAAAAAAGCATTATTAAACACAAATTCCTCCTCCCAGTGATACATCACTAAATTAGCTTATGAAATGGCACATGGGGTGCCCATGGCGACACCCCATGCTTGCCAATATAACAAATCTTGAAACATAAAAACATTATTATTAAGGACTATATCCATCAAGGTACATATAAGGGCTTGTTTATCATTAGTATACCTCTCCATGGTATGTAATAAATCCCTTAATGCCTCCACCCCATAATCATTAGGGATGGCAGTAAATAAGTTCCTTACATCCAAAGTTACCAACACAGAAGAGGAAAAGGATCCATGTTGTAACTTTAGTAAATCAAGGTCATTCAACAACTGGTTGGTGTCTTTAAGAATGGTAGATATACTTCTGACTAAGGGACCTAAATATCTCTCTAAATAACGGGATATATTTTCCGTAAACCAACCCTGTCCAGCCACTATGGGTCGTAGAGGCGGAGGGTTAATCCCCTTATGTATCTTGGGCAAGCCTTTAATATAAGGGGTAACAGGATGGTCAACATTAAAATAATCAAAAAGCTCATATGATATTTGTCTGCACATAAGAAGGTCATACAGTTCATCATGTACTCTCTTTGAAATTACATCATCCTTCCCAACTCTAACATACGTAGCATTATCATTTAATAACTCATGCATCAAAGAAATATTTTGGTGTGTGTCTAATAACACCACCCCTCCTCCTTTATCAGCCGGTCTTATCGTCAAACTGGCATCATGAATAAAATTATTTAAAGAACATTTTTCTTATGCATTTATATTAAAGAAATGATATTTCTTAGTTTTGCTAGCAAAATAATTATAAAAATCTCTCACACGCCCGTACAAAACATTCAACACTCGCAGGCATGATAGGAATAAAAGTACTTTTGCGCTTAAAAGTAAAGTCACCTCCGTTATCAGTCATTCCTTCATTGTTAAATAGCAGTTTTAAGGAGACTAATCTCCCGAATTTGCGTATGTCAGTCAAAAGCTCCATAAGGTTACTACCTTGGGAGGGTATAAAAGAAAGCCCTCTGTTTATTAAAGTAATATCCGAGTCACTTAACTCGTGGCTTGACAAATTGAAAATCAAACTATTCAGTTCCTGCTCCTCCGCCTTACCTCGACATTCTCTCCTGAGAATTTCCTCTTCCGTCGACCTCGACTGGTGGAACGCGTTTGTGAGGCCCCTCGAAACTTCATCGGAAATGGTAAAAAATGATCTAAAGGACCATTAGTCGTCTTTGGTCTCGCTCCATTTTTGTTTGACGTGGCCTGATTCAATAAGGCTTGTTGATTAGGTGGTGGCGTGTCTACACTCTGGGTAGCTACCTTCATGCCACTCCTATTTGATGACATCACCATTGACTCAGGTTCACCACCATTAACATCTGCCGCTAGATTCTCATTTCTTAAAGGGATAATGTCATTATTCATTTGCTCACTGGTATTAAGCACATTCAATTGATTGTGGTCAGGAATAGAGACATCATTCATACGGCCATTCCTCGGCCAAACAAAAACCTGACCAGTGGTAAAGTCTCTATAATCCCTTTGCAATTTCTTGTGTTTAATTGATCGTAGCTTATCACTATAGGCCACGATCTGTGCATACATATTGTCCATTCTTTTATCAAAGAAATCCCCCTTATGACGGAGTCGTATTTCAGAATTTAGACTATCTACTTTCTTGAGTAGATCAGTTTCAATAGGGGAGAAGTAGTCAATCAGGAGTCTCATGTATTGGTAGCTCAGATCTAAGTTCAATTGTTGCCACTTTTTTAGCAAGTTAGGATGGCTATCACCATAGGTGGGCATACAGAGTACACGCATCCCTCTAGGAACTATATGGAAGTGAAAGCAAGCTTCCAAATGCCTCCGCTGCCATGTTAGTCTTTGAAGTCTATATAAATCATTCTCAAGATCTCTTACCATATTGTTAAATTCCTGCACGTTATCCATATTATCTCCAGTAGTGGAGGGATTAGAATAGAACAAGTCCATCTGCAACAACGGATTAATTTGTGACGGTAATAATTAATTCGTGCTCAAAATACATGCTTCTTCAGGTTAGTAATGCTAGCTAATTAGTTAATTGTTAATTGTCAATTTGCTCTTCTTTTTCTGATTTGGGCACTTGATGCTGTGTATATATATCGCTGAAAAAATGTTCTTAGTTAAACCTGAAGAAGCGTGTATTTTGAGCACGTGAAAGCGCTCGTTTATTAAAAGTCTATTTTATTTTACTCCGTGGTGGTCTCGCTTCCATTGTTTATTTTATATTTTACCCTGTTTACGTTGTGGAAACGGACCTTTGGTGGATAGTTGTTTCTCTGCTTTTCTGTCTTGTAAATTGTCTTAATGTGGAGCTTTTCTCCCCGGGCCTCTGGTGAAAATGGACATACATCCAGTCGGACTATCCCAGTCAACAAATGTTAAAAAAAAAAAAAAAAAATTACCAACATCCTATCATCCATGTCCCTACATGTAATCTGCATACAGGAAGTCAGTATGATGAAAAAACAGTCAGAACATTTCAGATGGCATAAACTGTGCACTGCTTAAAAGTATTAGTATACAGAAGTTCAATCATATTCACTTACAATTCTCTTAAGTAAAATTGTTACAAATTACAATAATGAAACTGAGTTTGGAAAAAATTAAATTCACATTAATATCCTGGGAAATAGCTTAATATCAGCCAATACAATTACCATTTTAAAAAACAGAATATTTATCCAGGCAAAAGTAAAGAAATATACTCGTGATCAAATGACTAAAACACTCCATGCTAATGTTGCACCATCATATCCTTCAAGTCTCAAAGCACATTACAAAACCAAGGAAGCTCCACTACTAACTCATTCCTCTGGCAACTGTAACTTTGCTAATTGAAAAGGTTTGTTCCACCTTAAAAGATATTGTTGTTCTTCAATATGAGGTCTTCATTCCATGGTCTGCTAGACAAATGTTACCATCTTAGTGGCTTACAATATGAAAACTCAGGTATCTAACTTATCTGTAAGTAACCAATACAAAGTGGACTGGCATTAACAGTAACTATATTGAGTTCACACTGTCAAGAAATGGAATAACTTCCACAATAGAGAATTGGCTTCTTCAAAAGTATTAACTTGATGTTTTACTGATTTATAAGTAACGGAAAGCTTCACTGGGGAAGACATTTTAAATTTTATCTTATTTTGAATCAAAGAGTAGCAAAATGAGTAACATCTGTCTCTACTGTTTGCATATGAATGGTATGTCTTGTTTGACTCGTATGCTATGACCTTACCTTTTAAAATAACTTTGTTTTGTTGCTTTCAGTATCACAACATTATGGAAATTTAACATTTTTTGTATAGGCAAGTCTTGGTGCAACTTCAGACTGGGATTTCCTTAGTGAACAATGTTCACTTTCATTTTGCATAGAATATGCTTATTTTTTTCTTAAACAGTAATTACTGAAAGATACTTTGAACTGAGAGTAGCAGTTCTGGGTAAGTCTTTTGATTCTGATATCCTGAGAAAAAATATTGTTCCTGCGGTTACGAGGTTTTAAGTCTAACAGCTTATTACTGACAGTGGACAAATCTTGTGTAGTCTAATAAGAGATGCCGCTACATCTGTTACTCTGTCTTCAAAACCAGAGATTCTGTTATTCGTACCATCCATTCTACAAACAATGTTGGCTAATGACTCACTTATGCAGGATAATTGTATTAAAACATTACTTATAGCATGCCGGATCAGTATCAGTACTGATTTCAATTTTTCTACGTTAAAATTCTGGTCTAATTTGACTTTTTTGAAGTATTTCCTTTTTTTTTTTTTAAATAATCTTTGTTCATAGTTCTGCACCATTTACTCAATACTGAAGTATCTGTTAGGATAATCTTCTTTATTAATCTCTCTGGGGAGGTGCAGGAGGAAGCTCCCAGACTGCCTCCAAATGGAGACAACAGTGGAGAAACAGGAATGGCATGGATTCCCCTACAAGGGGAACTACAACTCCCCTGCTATTCCTACCTCCTTTGTTTATTCACAGAACAGCATTACTTATACCTGGGTAACAGAGACTAATCAAATCCATCTTCCTGTCACTATTGCTTTTGCAGACTGTGCCAAAAAAGTGGCTCCTGTGTGTCCTCGAATTCCCTTACCACCACTGTTCCTGGAGATAGTGGTCAGTTTCATGCTCAACCACTGTAGCTCTTCCAAAGGATGCGTTCATGAATGCTATCTTGATATCAGAAGGTGGTACAAGGTGCAGCCAGAGGTGCCAGTGTACAGCCAATGCCAACCCCTCTACAGTGTTACACACAATGCACACCACAATTGTCAAACAGTCAAAGACAATGAAAACTGACAAAGGAGCTTTTCCTTGAAGGGTTTTTCAGTCGGGCTACAGACAGTAAGCAAGAATTTTTCTTTTATGTCTCTGAAAGTACAGTACCTGTGTTAGATAATTCAGCAGCCTGAGACATAATGTCATGGAAGCAAAGATCTGTTTTCCTAGCCTGTCCACAATCCTGAGTGGCTGTGACTAAGGAGCAGAATTCCTCCTGAGGGTATTGGCAGGTGTCTCCACTCAGACAACACAATCTGATAGGGTCAAAAAATCCTATATGACTTCCTTGGACACAGGGCTATAATGTTTCAGGTGTTCCATGCATCATTTACACATCATTTGCAAAGGCATAAAACAATACATCTTTGGCATTCTATTTCTACCTTTGTACCCATTTTATTGGTTGATTAACAGTTTTTCTTGTTTAAAACATAATTAATTAAAAAAAAATACAGTTGTGCCTCTCAGAATGTGTCCCTGGCCAACATACTGAGGTAACTTGAGAAGCAAAAAATATTTTCCTGTTCATTTCCATCCAGAAAAATATATTTTTGGAAATATTTTACAACTGTCCTGCTTTTGTGTGCAAGCATAATATGCCGTTATTACTAAAGAAAGTACAGTTTTGTACCTACCATAAATGTAGATGTTCGAGTGTTCACCCTGCTGCAGTCATCACACTTTGGTTTATCCTGTCGTCAGGCGGTCCCGCAGTCGGACGGAATTCCAAATTCTTGGTCCGGCATCGGTTGCTGCCGCTTCTTCCCTGACGTCAGTGCGCCAGGGGTATAAATACTGCAGCCAACGCCATTTTCTTCAGTTTTTCTTGCCCCACATATCAGGTGCCCCCAAAAAGGTGGTCAGTAATTAGTACCAATTTAAGAAATTTTAGCACAAACACAAAATCCCTCCAGCTATAAGCAAATACATCAGGAAGGTATTGTAGAGATTTAGCCAGTTAGATCAGAGGGGATGGAGGGAGGGTAACCTGGACTGCAGCAGGGTGAACACTCTAACATCTACATTTATGGTAGGTACAAAACTGTACTATGGTCATCGTGTTACAATGCTGCAGTCATCACACTTGGGTAGAATCCCAAAGCTAAGGATGGGTGGAGGAGTCATAGAGGGTTAGAGGAGGCTAAAAGGCCCTGCAGAACTGCAGTGGCGAAGCCAGCCCTAGTCTTAGAGTAAAGTGGTAAGTGATAGTGTTCGGAAAAGGTGTGTACTGAACTCCAGGTTGCAGCTTCCAAAATCTCCTTGGTTGGAACCCCCCTGAGGAAGGCTGTAGATGTAGCTGTTGCCCTGGTAGAATGGGGCCTAATGGTAGCAGGGACTGGTTTCCCATGATGGGTATAGCAAAAACGAATGCGATGTCCTATCCATTTGGAAATGGTTTGTTTTGATATAGCCTTCCCTTGTGAAGTTGTAGCATAGGATACAAAGAGTTGGTCAGATTTTCTGAAAACCTTAGTTTTATCCAAGTAGTAACGAAGTTGCCTGTGAATGTCCAAGGAATGCAGGAGTCTTTCTCCTTTGTTCTGTGGATTTGGGAAGAAGGTTGGTAAGTGGATGGTTTGATTTAAAGCCACACTGGAAACCACCTTAGGCATGAAGGAAGGATTAGTTCGTAGAGAGACTCTGTCTTGATGGAAAATGAGGAAAGGTTCCACTGCCATTAGTGCCTGCAGCTCTGAGACTCTTCTGGCTGAAGTTATTGCTAGCAGCAGAACAGTATTCCATGACATAAACGGTAGATCTGCAGAGAAAGCTGGTTCAAAGGGAGGTAGTGTAAGTTTTTCCAGAAAAAAATTGAGGTCCCATGTTGGTGTAGGTGCTCTCCTGGGGGGCCTAATGTTTTTTGCCCCTCTGAGGAACTACCTTAGAAGTGGATGTGAAAATAAGGGTGGATCCGTGTTGTAGTGAGCTGAAACAGCTGATGCGTGGATTTTAATGGAAGAAAAAGAAAGTCTATTGTGCAACATCTCAGTTAAATACTGTAGAATCTGAGGCATGTGAGGCTGAAGTGTATTTTGGCCTTTAGCTTGGTTCCAGGCGCAAAACCTTTTCCATTTGTCCAAGTAGGCCTTTCGGGTGATGGGCCTCCTAGCTTCCAGAATAACATCCATAACTGCTTGGGAAAGAGGAGCTGACTGGATGGTTAGGTGATTTGCCATGCAGCCAGAGTTAAGGTTTTGAGCTGGCAGTGTAGAATATGATTGTTTTGCTGTGTGAGCAAATGGGCAATTTGTGGTAAAATCCAAGGTGGGCCCTGGGCCATATTCCTTAATAGTTGGTAGCAGTGCTGGCGTGGCCAGTCTGGGGCTATGAGTATCAGTTGTGGTCTCTCCTTTCTGACTTTCAGAAGCACCTTTGTGAGGAGAAGCAATGGAGGGAAGGCATATACTGTCAGGCTTTTCCAACTGAATGAGTGCGTCCACTTTCCAAGCTTGATGATGAAGTGTCCTTGTACAAAATTTTGTCAGCTGATAGACCTGTTTGCCAGCCCCCAAAACTATGTCTGGAAGGCCCCATTTTTGAGTTATCATTGCAAATACTTGTGGATCCAGTTTCCACTCGTGGGGATCCATGATGTTTCTGCTGAGGTCGTCTGCCAATGTGTTCTTTTTTCCTGGCAGGAATTGAACTTGTAACTGAACTTGGTAAGCCAGTGCTGTGTTCCACAAGGTCATTGCTTGCCTGCATAGAGGGTAGGAGTGTGTACCCCCTTGTTTGTTTATGTACCACATTACTGTGGTGTTGTCCGTCCTTATTGTAAGTTGTCCTGGATGTAATAGGTTCTTGAAGGCTGTCACAGCATTCTGTACAGCTAACATCTCTTTTTGATTGATGTGCAGATTCCTTTGATCTGCAGTCCATATGCCTTGAACGCACTGTCCTGCCATGTGTGCCCCCCCAGGCGTAGTCCGATGCATCTGTTGTCATAGTTTGCCTGGCTGGGGGCAAGGTGAAAGGCTGACCCTTGTTGAGGTGACATGCCTGTGACCACCACAGAAACTCCTGTTGTAGGCAGGGAATGAGAGATATCATTGTGTCCAAGCTGCGGCTGTGTTGAGACTATATGCTTTTTAGGTACCACTGTAATTTCCTCATATGCAGCTTTGCAAATGGTATTAGTAGAATGCAAGATGCCATGAAGCCCAAGGCCTACAGAATTTTTCTTGCAGGGAGTTGGGTCTTTGTTGCCATTGTTTTGAAATATTGAGTCAGTTGTATTTGTTTGTCTGGAGTCAGATAAGCCTTCTGGGCCGCTGTATTCAAGCTGGCACCCAGGAATGTCATATTTTGTGAGGGTACTAGTTTTGATTTCTTTTCGTTTACTGTGTACCCCAGGCAACTTAGAAGATGTTTTACAAAAGCCAGATGTTGTAAGAGGATGTCCTTGCTTTCTGCTTGGATGAGGCAGTCGTCCAGGTATGGGTATATTTGAATTCCTCTTTGTCTGCAGTATGCAATTACTGGTGCCAGGCATTTTGTGAAGACTCTGGGCACAGTGGATAAGCCAAAGGGCAGTGCAGAGAATTGGTAATGGGTTGAACCTGCAATGAAACAGACGTATCTTCTGCAACTTTGTCTGATAGGGACATGCAGGTATGCCTCCTTGAGGTCCAACGTTACTAGCCATGCTTTCTTGCCCAACATGGGAAGAAGCTGCTGTAGTGTTAGCATCATGAATTTGGGTACTTGTAAGAAGGTGTTTAGAATTGAAAGGTCCAGAATTGGTCTCCAGGCATTGTCCTTTCTGGGGACTAGAAAGAGTCTTGAGTAAAATCCTTGGCCTTGCTCCCGTGTACGTACCAGTTGAATGGCTCTCATGTCCATGTGAGCTGTAATTTGTTTTTGTGCCTCTGCCCATTGATTTTGTGGCAGGTTTGGCATTCCTCTTTTCATTGGCAAGGTGTGGAAATGGAATCTGTATCCTCGTGAAATTATGTCTAGGACCCATTTGTCCTTTGTAACAACGTGCCAGTTGTCTGAAAAAAGTGCGAGTTTTCCTCCCAAGGGAGCTGCCAGGAGAGTGTTGCTTGGCCAAATGAGGTTTAAGTCATTGAGTTTGCCTTTTAGCAGTTTGGGGCCTGTCTTCTCCTCCCTTTTGTTTTGCAGTGCCCCATTGACTAGGTTTGTATTGGGCTTGTGGTTGTCCTCTGCCTCTTGGACGTCTGTATTTACCCCTCTGTGGTCTGTCAGTAGCTGGAAAGGACC
The DNA here is from genome assembly GCF_019279795.1 of Protopterus annectens. Classification (NCBI taxonomy): domain Eukaryota; kingdom Metazoa; phylum Chordata; order Ceratodontiformes; family Protopteridae; genus Protopterus; species Protopterus annectens. The sequence continues at coordinate 74,942,004 of NC_056729.1, forward strand.
AATTTTTTGTTGGCCAATTTCTGCTGAAGCGGGGGGGACTGTACCTGTAGAAAATCTTTGACTGTCTGCATAGATTTTGCCTTATCCTCCATTTTCTTTAAGACTTCTTCTGCTTCAACTCCAAATAGAACATCCTGCTGTAAGGGAGCATCTAGAAGCTTTGCTTTAACATGATCAGACAGAGTTTGTTCATTTAACCAAGCATGCCTACGTATAACAGACCCAGTGACAGCTGCTCTGCAGGAAGCCTCTAAGGAATCAAACCCACATTGTAAAGTATGTTTGCTCACCTGTTCAGTTGCATGCAACAGGACCTGCATTTCTTTAAATTCAGACTGTTGAGGGAGTGTGCTCATTTTTTGTCTTAAATGAGACATTAGAAATTGCTGATATTTTAGCATGTGAAATTGACAATTTAGTGCTCTCATAGCTAGAGTGGCTGAGGTGTAAACCTTTTTCCCCCACCTGTCAAGTGCTCTGGAGTCCCTTTCAGAGGGTACAGGATTTTTTGCCATAGAAGCCTTAGCCCCTTTGGGACCATGGGAGATGGTCTCTGGATCAGCAACAGGGCTTTTATAAAGGAATTTGTGGGAGTCAGGCACTGAATAGTATCTGTCTAGTTTGGCTGGAGCAGGAGGCAGAGAATCTGGGTTCAAACTAGATTCTAAGTAAACATCATCCACAATGTTGAAAACTGGGGGGATGGCAAGTGGTCTGTGCTGGGGGAGTAAAAGAAACTCTCTGAGCCTTTTCTTTGAGTCAGAGTAGTCCTGACCTTCCCAGTGAAAATGTTCCCTCATAGTGTGTAAAGTTTCCCCAAAGGGGTAGTCTTCAGGAGGAGAAGCTGAGGGAATAGAATCCTCAGCATCAGAATCTTCATAAGGGGAAAAGGAGTAATCTTGGTCCTCAGAGGAGCCTGAGGAAATAGACACTTGTTCATAGGAGGCATAGTCTTCCTCTTGTCTAGGCCTTTTGTCGGGTGGGGGTTGGGAACCCCTGATTAAAGAGATCAAATCTTCAGCCATTTTAAGCATCTGTTTCTTAGGCATGGGGCCTTGAACTGGAGACTGAAATGCAGTCTTTTTTGTTTTGATAGGAGTCTTAAGCTTAGGATAAGTTTTTATGGTGAGCATCGTCGGTCTGAAGACGCCTTCAGAAACCGAAGTTGTTTCTGCAGCACTGACATTTCTTTCTGCAGTGTCGTCGGAAGGGGCTAAACAAAATGGCTGTGTCGGCCTAGCAGTGTCTGCCAAAGGCTCCGAAGTGGTCTTGGGTTCCAAATCTGCGGTAGTCAGGGGCTACGTCGGAGCCTCACTGAAGACCGGTGAACCAGAGACCTGTTCAGCCGAGGCCTCGGAGCCCGGCTTGGGTCTAGGCTGCCTGCCCTTATCCTTGCGTTTTTTGTGCACACCGGTAGTCGGTTGCTCCGATGGCATAGTATTAGTTACATTTTCTACCAAAGTAGTGTCGTGCGAAATCAAAGCGTCTTTTTATAGTACGCTTATTAAACCTAGCACAAAAACGACAACCAGTGACGTCGTGGTCTGGGCCTAGGCAATGTATGCAGTAAGAATGAAAATCCTTATGAGGTATTTGCTTCCCACAAGAAATACAATTGTTAACTTTTTCTGACATTGGTCTGAGGCAAGAAAAGTTTCCCCAACGGGGTACTTAGCTTTACTGAAGACTTCAGATCTGAAATTCGACTTTGAAAATCTCAGGAGTCGGCCGACCGGCACTTGCGAACTGCTTCTGCTTCGGGCACCGCGCGGCAAGAAAGACTGGAGAAAATGGCGTTGGATGCAGTATTTATACCCCTGGCGCACTGATGTCAGGGAAGAAGTGACAGCAACCGATGCCGGACCAAGACTTTGGAATTCCGTCCGACTGCGGGACCGCCTGAAGAGAGGATAACCCAAGTGTGATGACTGCAGCAGGGTAACACGATGAACATCTGTATATGCACCTAGTAACTGAAGTGGCCAAGATGGTAGCATGCTTTGGAGACTGCTTGTGTTTGTGTTTGTATCCTCCATTCATAAGTGCGCAAACCACTGAGTACTACACTGAGAAGTAGCTGTCTTGTTTTATTTTGTATACACACACCATACACACTGGTCTGTATTAGTTATTACAGTAATGCAGTAATTACTTTCAAAAATAAACAAGCCTACTATGTTAAACAAATCACAGCTGCAATTCTAAACAAAGGAATGTAGTCTTTTATATAGCACTTTAACTCTTTCTAATCAATTACATCATAAACATGAGCAGTATTATGACACGACTGCTGGAAGTACTGCAATCAATATGCACTAAACATGTGAAAATTACTGCTTTTGATTTATTAAATTAGAAAAAGACACTTTATTAATTCTAAGGTACTGTATCACATTCCAGAATAAGATTGTTCGGTACTTATGTATTATCGCAACCAGATTTTAGCGATAATACCACTTGCTTCCCGATATGGAAATCTGACCGTTTTTGTTGTACAAATGTCAGCAAATGTCTTCTCTTTCACATTGAAGGTTGTTTTAAGAAGGGGTGTCAAGAACAATGGAGAAAGTCAGTGTGTCGCTGTGGCTGTGTACACTTTACTGCCAGCATGTGTGGAGCTATCTCCTTTGTACATTAACGGTGCTTCCAGCCACAGCGACAGTAACTTTTCATGCTGTTATTCATAACACTTCTTAAAACCACCTTCTCTCAAAAACAGTCCTTTTTTTCTCTCTTCCTTGTCAAAGTGCATGTCATGCTACATGTTTTCCATTCAATAGGACTCCAGATGGTGAGGAGGCATCCCTCTGTGTGTTTTTTAATCACAGAAACACGTTGAACTAAGCAAAACACTGTGTTGTACGACTCGAGTCTCAGGAAAGCAATGACACGGCTGATATACCTGATACCCAAAAGCAATTATGAGTGTTATTCATCAGCATTTGCTGCTATGAAAAAAAGGAACGTTCATCGGGCGGAGGTTCAGTAAGCGACATGCTGCTGGCAGTAAAGTGCATAAAAGAGCAGCAGCATGTTTTTTTTTACATTTTATTGAAAACACTCCTGAAAAAAAAAACACTATTGTTAAAGGAAACACACTATATGACAGTTATAAACCACTAATGGTCAGATTTCGATATTAGGAAGCAAGTGGTATTTTCGCTAAAATCTGGTTGCGATAATACGTAATACCGACTGTTCAAAGAGGTGTCTATCAGTTGCACCTCTGGTGAAGACCAGTTATAGGAAGGCGAGTTGCCTTCTTCCCAAGTCATCTGCAAAACTAAATTATAATTTGGGTCTTCCAGGAGTCAAAGCAAGGATATGGACTCCTCACTATCCTCATCTTCCATCTGGGGATCAATTTGAGGACTCTTTTGTGTGACTTTCACATTCTGTCTGACAAATCTTCAACATCTTAGGAGGAATGCATTATTTGATGACAAGCTAATTGTCTTAAGAATGTAAGGCTAGAAGCCGCCTTTTAAGGGGGGGGGGGCTAGGGGTACTACTCTGTAATGGTGGGGAAGCCAACAATGGAAAAGCTGATGTCACCTTCCCCTATAAGTGACAGAGTCTAGGTAACCTGTGTCTGTCCAACAAAATAAGCCTACCCAGTGTTGGGCGAGTCTATGCTGGATTCACTGTGAAACAACTAGAAGTTTGAGCATTCAAGGAGTCAACTCAAGACATGAAGAATCCAGAGCTGTAGATAAGAAAGGGGGCCAGTGTCAGAATAGACAAGCAGGCTTGTGCAGGGTGAATAAATATTGAAAACCTGGAGAATGCAGAACCTACCTGAATTATCAGAGTAGAGAGACCCAACACCTGTGGCATCTACATGGAGAGCCTGATGTCTGTGAGGCCAATGCTGAGACTCCAGAATCCAAGAAAGAAGAGTGTCAGCTTAAAGAATGGTACTCTGCCACTTGCAGTGAACACTATTAATTGCAGCTTAAACAGTCCTGAGAAGAGGTATGGGCACACAAACTAGATCCACAACCATGCCTCTTGGAGGTTTGGAACAGAAGATGAGTGAAGCTGTCTGCATGACGGGCCAGCTCAGCATAGTCTAATACTGAAGGACAGGAGACTGACTGCAGAGGGAAGAAAAACAAAGTTCTATGACGTGAGATATAAGCAGATAAAGGAGGAAACAGTTGTCATAACAGAGACCTCTTTAGCATAACCACAAGCATAAATTTCATAAGATTCAGATTCATGCTGAGGACCTAGAAAATAAAAACAGTTACCATGACTGCTGGCATAATTTGTTTGCCGCAACCACACTTGCTGAATGTAAGGTGGTCAAAAGCACAAACTAACAAGAGTACAGAAAAATACTAAGAAAAAAAATTCACCCCAAGTCTAAAGGAGAATGCTAAGGAGTGAAGTGTCCTAAATGAAGCAAAATGTGCAAAAACAGTAAAAATTCAGAAATGCTAAGAAGAACTAAAACAAAGCAGCAAATAATGCTGCCAGAATGTGCTCAAAACAAATGTAGTCTCATGCTGTTTAGAATCCACCAGTCTGTGTTCAGCAGTGGAAAGAAAAAGGAAAATGGTGGGAGAAAGATGCGGGGTATCGTGTGAATGGGGGTGGGGGTGTAATGGTAACCTGGGAAAGTTTCATCTGCCGAGCTAAGCATCTACTGCAACCCAAGTCTCAGAGGTTAAATTCTGAATTCCTCTTAGGTAGATCTAAAGTTTCTGAATCTTGCTCTTACACATTTTAGAAATTGTATGTGGTGTGGTATTCATTCCCTATACCTCCCAGTGGGGGGAGCTGTGTCCACCAGAGCCCTGTTACCTACATATATACTAACCCCAAAATCACTGTACCTCAAAAAAGCGGGGGGGAGATGCTTTGAGAATTAAAACTACAGTCCTCAAAATGTATACAAGTATTTTTTGGCAGAAAGGCTGGGATGAATAACTGGCTACAAATGATACCAATCTTTATCAGGAGAGGTCGGCCTGTACTTGGAAACGACTGTTTCAGCAATGGAGATGGATTTAGCATGACTCCTTGATAATGTTCTCCATATCGTATACATTTTGTTCTTCTCAAAAATAAAATTCCTCCTTCTAATTCTTTTCCTTTGCAACATAAAGTACTTGTGATTCTAAACTACTCATACATCATATTAGTTTGCTATCAATTCTGGTATTTTCCTAGCTCCTTTATTCTTCATAACGCTTCTCATAACTCTTCTTAATTCGTTAACTCTAAACTTATGCTATCATCTACTATCATTTAAAATCTCTCCAGTGACTACAACGTCTGCTTTCTCCTATGTCCCATCTTATTTCTATCATTATCACCCTTTCTTATGGCTCTGATTAGTGCATATAACATGACCTTCTAGGATTTTTGCATTATTATGTCCTAATTACAAATACTACTTGGATTTGTTCATAGGTTCATAGGTGCGTACTAGGCTAATGGCTCTGGAGCCTTTACAAGCCTAGCCCATAGGATTAGCCTGGAATCGTGCCAAATGACCTTAGTTCCCAGTGCCTCTGTAGAGTAGAGCCACTGGAGTGATCCCCGGGGTGAATTTTCTATTTCCCATCCACTCATCAAGATTTCTCTTGAAAAGGGCCAGTGAGGTGCTCTGTTTGACATGTACGGGAAGTCAATTTCATAGCACGGGTAGTCTCTCGGTTATGAAACTGTCCCTCCAGTATGTTCTGTTGATTGTGGAAAAGAGGTTGAGACCTCTGGAGCATGTGGTGCGGAGGCATTGATATTTCTTTAGATGTAGCATTTCTAACAGAGCTGGAGTTTTTTTGAGTCTGTCCATATAGGTCCATTGTATCCTTATTATTTTAAGCTTCATCCAGATTTCTTGAACTAAGAGACTGAGCCAGATAAAGGTAGGCTGTATGAACCACCTTGCCTTCATCCACAGCTCTGGTGACTGACTCAAAGTCGTCGATCAAGTTGAGCAGGCATGATCTACCTTTCACAAAACCAAACTGTGTGGGATCCAGAGTTTGGAGAGTCCCTATATCCTTGTTTATTAGGTCCACGAAGACACGTGCCATAGCTTTGCATATATCAGACTTGTCAGGCTAATGGGGCAATAGTTCCTAAGATCTGTAGTCATTCCTCCTTTGTGGAGAGGGATGACTATAGCAGTGTGCCATTTGGTAGGGACAAAGCCTGAGGTGAGGCTGTGATTGAACAGGGCACACAGGCGAGGTGCCAGTTCACTCTGTAGTTCATGAAGAACACAGCCAGTGATATTGTCAGGTCCCATAGAAGCTGTACTTTTGGCTTTGGACAGTGCTGTTTTAACCTGTGCAGCAGTAATACTGCGTGCCTGGCAATCTACGGGTATTGTGATTGGTCCTTGGGAGGGGGGTGAAGCTGGCACTGAATGTGTTGGCCAGTATATTGGCAATATCTGTTGGTTCAGTATAGAGGGCACTATTGTGCAGTAGCTCAGAGCAAATCTGGGTATTGCCATGGAGATTCTTTACATAACTATAGAAGGCCTTGTAGTTGCCTTTACTATCTGCTGCAATTCTGTTTTCATAACTAGCTTTAGAGGTTTTGATGAGGGATCTCAACATTTTGTTGAGGCTGATGAGAGTTTTTCCAGCCTAGGGACTTCACCTTATTCTGTAGCAGTTTCCTCCTCCTGTTTGTTTATGGCAGGAGACCACCAGATTGGCTTCCTTTTTTTGGAGAAGAGTGTCTTGGTTCTACTGGGTATAGTAAGATCCATGCATTTGTGTACATGTTCGTACAGTGCACTGATATATGACTCAATGGTGATGCAACTATTCTCCATTTGCATGGGTGCCATGTAATTAACTACCTCTGTTTTTATGAGCCTAAAGTTGGTCTTGGAGAAGTTTTTCATGGTGGTTACATTTACGGGGGTGGGAGGGAGGGATGTGGATTTCCAAGGTGATTAGTTTGTGGTCGGATCTTTCCAGGGAGGAGTTGACAATTAGTGTAGAGCAACGGTTGCCCATGTTAGTAATAACCAGGTCACAGATGTTGCTACCTCTAGTGGGGGTAAGAACGAGCTGGTCCAGGGCATTAGAATTAATGAATTCCAGGAAACGTTGGGCAAGTGTATTGGTACATGAGTAGTTTTCCCAGTTAATGGAGGGGTAGTTAAAGTCGCTCAGTATGAGAGTGTTAGGTTGGACCCTAATATTCTCCAGGGTGCTTAGGAACGTGGAGTGCGAGTCTTGGGACATTGTTGGGGACGTATAACAGTCTATGACCTGAATCGCTGTCTTATCCAATGTTAGCTGCATCTGAAGTATCGCTGATGCGTTATGTTCGCTTCCAGTCTGGAGGTGTGTGCATCTTTTATGAATATGGAAACACACCTACCTTTGGAGCTTCGGTCCAAGTTCTAGGGCCGAAAGGTGTGGAAAACATGCACATTTTTACATTTGGCAGGACTGGGATTAGAACTCCTACCTAACTAGTTTGCTGTACTGTAGTAATATGCAGTTATCGCACACTCCTCACAGCTTATGTGTATGCATTTATTTCAGAGTTTTATGACCATTAATCTCAAACGCACAATGGTGGTGGCTGTAAAATAAAACTATAAGCTTTTCTTCTTGGGTTTCTGCTGGAAATGGGCTTCTGCTCAATCAGACTACCATGGTAAACAAACAACAATAAATAAATAAATAAATAACTACATACATACAAAGGCCTCTAAGTCAAGGACAGTACAGTTTTGTACCTACCATAAATGTAGATGTTCGAGGATCCACATTGCTGCAGTCCTAACTATTGGGTAGTCCGCTGTCCAGTCGGCCCGAATACCAAAGTATATGGCTGGCGTTGACGCCGGTCAGGCGCATTAAACTGGCCAGGGTACTAATGCGCATGACCGACGTCATATCTTCAGTCTTTTCTTGCCCCAGATGTCAGAAGACCCTGAAAAGATAAGGCCAAAACCAAAAACTCCAAACATACCTGCACCAAAAATATGTACAATATATACAAAATTACCAGAATATAACCTCACCTACACAACCACCCCTAAACACAGAGGGAAGGAGGTTGGACTGCAGCAATGTGGATCCTCGAACATCTACATTTATGGTAGGTACAAAACTGTACTATGTTCTTCATTCCACATTGCTGCAGTCCTAACTATTGGGTAGAATCCCAAAGCAGAGGTAAGGGAGGCTGGCAAATCATAGGGAAGCAGGAACTGACAACATGCCTTGCAAAATAGCTGTGGCAAAACCAGCCCTAGACTTCGAGTAGAGAGGAAGGTGATAATGCTTAGAGAAAGTATGCACTGAACTCCAAGTAGCTGCCTCCAAAATATCCTTAGTTGCCACCCCCCTTAGAAATGCTGTTGAAGTGGCAGTACCCCTAGTGGAATGAGGCCTAATCCCAGCTGGAATCTCCTTGCCATGATGGGAATAACAAAATGCAATGCAAAACCCAATCCACCTAGAAATAGTTTGTTTTGACACAGGCTTGCCCTGCGAACTCAAAGCAAAAGAAACAAACAACTGCTGAGACTGCCTAAAATCCATAGTCCTGCTCAAATAATAACGCAATTGCCTGTGTACATCTAAAGTGTGCAAAATCTTTTCCCCTTTATTTTGGGGATCTGCATAAAAAGTAGGCAAATGAATAGTTTGGTTTAAAGCCACACTAGAAACCACCTTAGGCATAAAGGAAGGATTAGTAAAGATACCCTATCCTTATGAAAAATCAAAAAGGCTCTACCGCCATAAGGGCCTGCAACTCAGAAACCCTTCTTGCAGAAGTAATGGCCAACAAAAAGCAGTCTTCCATGACAAGTATTTCAATTCAGCAGTAGAGGCTCAAAAGGTTGTAGAGTAAGTTTCTCCAACACAAAATTGAGATCCCAAGCAGGAGTAGGAGCTCATGGGGGTCTTATATTCTTTGCCCTCTAAGAAATTGCTTGAACAAAGGATGAAAACAATGGTGGGTCACAATCATAGTGAGCTGAAATTGCTGCAGCATGAATCTTAATGGAAGAGAAAGACAAACCTTTGTCCAATAACTCAGTAAGATATTGAAGAGCCACACTCAAATTAGGCTCAGAAATCTCCAAATTGTTTGCTGCACTCCAAAATAAAATCTCTTCCATTTTTCGTACACTTTCCTTGTACTAGGTCTTCTGGCTTCCATAATCACATTTAAAACTTGTTGAGGAAGTTGAGACCTGCTGTCTTTCAAAACAGAATATGCCAGGCTGTTAGATGAAGAGAGTGAAGCTTGACATTGAGCAGGTGACCGTCCCTCTGAGACAACAGGTGTGGAATCAAGGGTAAAGGCCATGGAGGCTTCCTTACCAGACTCCTCAGTAATGGGTACCAGTGCTGCCGAGGCCAATCTGGAGCTATTAAAATCATCCTTGGCTTGTCTTGTCTGACCTTTAGAAGCACCTTTGGGAGAAGAGGCAGAGGTGGAAAAGCATACACATGAAGATTTGTCCAACTGAAAGAAAGAGCATCCACTTTCCAAGCTGTGTGATGAAACCTCTTTGTGCAAAACTTTGGCAGCTGGTGGTTTAGTGGAGAAGCGAACAGATCTATGTCTGGAGTTCCCCATGACACTGTCAATTTCTGAAATACATGAAGATCCAGTTTCCACTCGTGGGGATCCATGATTTGTCTACTTAACACATCTGCTAAGGAGTTCTGTGCTCCGCAGAAACCTTGCCTGAAGAGTTAGTTGCAAGCTGAGCGCAGTCTCCCATAAAATCATTGCTTGCCTGCACAATGGGTAAGAATGTGTTCCCCTTGTTTGTTGATGTACCACATGACAGTTGTGTTGTCTGTTAGAATCAACACCTGCCCTGGAAGAAGTAATTCCTTGAAAGCCATTAATGCAAACTGGACTGCTAACATCTCTTTCATGTTGATATGTAGATGCTGTAGTCTGGCAGGCCACTTGTCTTGTATCCACTTTCCATTTAGATGAGCTCCCCAAGCAATGTCTGAGGCAGCTGTCGTTAGAATCTGACTCCTCTGGCCGGGTCACAGAGAGTCCCTTGTTTAGGTGACATTCCTGAGCCCACCACAAAAATTCCTTTTGAATGCAAGGTATTATTTGAATGACAGTGTCCAAATCCTGGCAGTGCTGTGTCCATACATTTTGAGATACCATTGCAGCTTCCTCATATGCAGTTTGGCATTGGGAAGCACCAGAATACAAGATGCCATGAACCCTAAGGCTTGAAGGACTGTCCTTGCAGTCAGCCCGGACTGAAGAGATAGTTGATGGAAGTAACTGGAAAGATTCTTTTGTTTGTCCGGGGTTAAAAGGCCATCTGGGCTGCTGTATTCAGTCTCACACCCAGAAAGCACATGTCTTGAGAGGGTACTAGACTGGACTTTATTTCGTTCACAGAATACCCTAGGCATCTTAGCACTGCTATGACATATTCCAAATGCTGTAGAAGGTCTTCCTTTTCTTGAGCCAGAATCAGGCAGTCGTCCAAGTAAGGATAGATTTGAATTCCTTTTAGCCTGAAGTAAGCTATCACTGGAGCCAGAACCTTTGTGAATACTCTGAGTAGATAAGCCAAAGGGCAATGCAGAGAACTGATAATGAGAATTTCCAGAAACGCAGATACTTCCTGCAACTTAGTCTTATAGGCACATGAAGGTAAGCTTCCTTGAGATCTAAAGTTACCATCCAGTGATCTTTGCCCAGCAGAGGTAAAAGCTGTTGTAACGTCAACATTTTGAACTTGGGAATGTCCAGATAAGTGTTGAGGATAGATAAATCCAAAATTGGTCTCCACGTGTTCCCTACTAGGAACAGGCGAGAATAAAATCCTAGGCCCCTTTCTGGCACAGGAACTGGCTGAATGGCCCCTATTTGGAGCAACAGAGAAATTTGCTTGTGAGCCTCTGTTCTTTGTAGAGGAGGAATGTCTGGCATGCCATTGAAAGGAGGCAAGGTATGGAAATAAAACCTGTAACCGTGGTGAATGATATCCAGAACCCATCTGTCTTGGGTAATTAAATCCCAATTTTCTTTGAAAAGAGACAGCCTTCCTCCCAAAGGTGCTGCCAGGCGAGAATGAACTGGCAGCTGAAAAGGCAGGTCTTTGGGTCTGCTTACGAAGGACTGACCCCTGCCCTCACCAGAAGACTGAGGAGGGGAACTCCCTGTCCTAGGCCTAAAAGAATCTTGAGCTCTGCCCCTACCACGCCTAGACCTACCCCTAGACTGGGAATCATAAGCAGGATAAGTCCATCCCTTAGTAGGCCAATTTCTACTAAACTGGAGGCTGCACCTGCAAAAATCCTTAACAGTTTGCATAGACTTAGCCTTGTCCTCCATTTTCTTTAAAACTGCTTCCACAGGCAACCAAACAACACATCAGACTGTAAAGGAGCATCCAAAATCCTTGTTTTAACATGCTCAGCTAAATTCTGATCTCTCAACCAGGCGTTCACTAAGAACAGAACCAGTGGCAGCCACCCTCGAGGAGGCCTGCACAGCATCAAAACCACACTGCAAGGAATGTTTACCCACCTGTTCAGACACATGAACTAAATCCTGCAACTCTTTACACTCAATACCTTCCGCCAGAGCATCCACCTTAGATTTCAATTGTGAAAGGAGATAATTCTGATATTTTAACATGTGAAACTGACAATTCAACCCTCATGGCTAAAGTGGAAGAAGTATACACTTTCTTTCCCCATCTATCCAAAGCCCTTGCCTCTTTATCAGGAGGGACAGGATTTTTAACAACAGAGGCCTTCACACCTTTAGGCCCCTGAGAGACAGTTCGGTCTGCCCTAGGACTCTTAAAAGATACTTATGAGCTTCAGGCACCCTATAGTACCTATCCGGTTTAACTGGGGCAGGAGGCAAAGAATCAGGATTCAGGGAAGCCTCTGCAAAAACATCTTCCACCACATTCAGAACAGGAGGTATAGCTAAAGGCCTATGCTGGGGTAAAAACAAGAATTCCCTAAGCCTCTTCCTGGAATCAGAGAAATCTTGACCTTCCCATTTAAAATGCTCCCTCATGGAATGCAGAGTCTCTGAAAATGAAAAATCCTCAGGAGGAGAAGCTGAAAGAGTAGAATCATCCACATCAGAATCAGAATAAGGAGGAAACTCCTGCAAGTCTTCAGAAGACTCAGAAGCCTCGAACATTGCTCAAAACTCTCAAACTCAGGCTCCACCCTAGGCCTCTTATCAGGAGGGGGCATAGAACCTCTAATCATAGTAATCAAATCTTCTGCCATTTTAAGCATATGTTTCTTAGGCAAAGACCCTGAAGCACTAGGAGAAACCCCACTGAAGCTAAACTTGGCCTGCCTCTCAAAGAAGCCTTGGAAACAGAAGGGAGGCTCTAACCACCTTAGGAAGAGAGGGAAGAACAGCCACCTGAGAAGCCCCTCAGCCTGGCCTACTTCCTGAGAGGATACATCCTGTAACAGTAAAGTCTCTCCCTGAGACTCCAAAGAAACTCCTGGCAGAACCTCCGGCTCCACTGAGTTTTCTAAAGAACCGACGCCTGGGACTGTCGGTTCTTCCACTAGGCTTTGCTGCTTTGTCCCTTTTTTTTGGTCGGCGGGGCGCCGGAGCATCCGACGGCATTTTATAATTACAACGCTCCCAAAAACTAACCTGGCACAGTCTAACCTTCTCTTAATAGTGCTTGTTAAATCTAGCACAAGAGCGGCATCCAGGCCCTAAACAAGGTATACACAAAGTATGGTAATCCTATCTGTTTCCCACAAGAAATACAGTTATTCACTTTTTCTGACATCACCAATAGTTAGGACTGCAGCAATGTGGAATGAAGAACATCTTCCCTTCATTTCCATTTCGTAACATTTTCACTACTACCACCTGCAAACCTATGTTTATAGTGTCTAGGGAAAGGTTTGGTTAGGGGTCTTGATGCAATCATCTAAAAGGTCTGGATACCTAACAGCCCTCTCTCTCTATCAAGTCAGCAGATGTGTGACAGCAGCTTTGAGATGCAAGATTGTATGGGTCTGTCACCAGCAGTCTTTCACATGCTCACTTCACCAATCCAGTCCCTAATCTGCACAAGAGGGCAAGCGCAAGCTTATTCCACAGCACTCGCTCACTCTCTGCCACTGACACACACACACACACACACACACACACACACACACACACACACACACACACACAAAACACATACACACAAAGCACAGTTCTTCAAATGCTGAATTCATACCAATGTCATCTTGACCCTCCAACATCTCACTCTTGCTCTTATGCAAAGGATTTAGAAGTGGAACAGGGACATGGGACATCTGCAGAAACAGGCTTGGCCTTTCTCCAGATCTTTTCTAGCTTACTTCTGTGTCAGAGGCCAGTAATTATGTTACGCATCAAGGTAAAGCAGAACTATTTGCTTTCACTTGATTTTCACAAATGTAAACTATTCTGCTTTGTTTTGATCCTGCTTGCCTTGCTTTACCTAAACCACCCTTCTTATTAACTACAAAGCAGGCATCACTAGAACATAATTAAAGGGATGTACATGTTAAAAAAGGAGTTGGCTTCACAAAGCAAACAATCAATGCATCTATGTCACAGGAGCAATTCTTTGAACTGCTCCTGACCAAAAATACCTCCTTACATGCAGCGATCATGTTATTTTAAATAAGGTTAACACTATCAATTTGTTACTGTTATTTTAAACACTGGGTGTCTTCCACCATACAATATGAATTTGCACTTTTGTGACTGGAATAATGTGCCCAAACTCAAAAGAAAATAAACACAGCAAGGTTACAAATTACTTATCCTGGTTTCCTTATCTCTCAGCTGTACAGATTTTCGCAAAATGACCAGATTTGTGCCTCATATTTTTGGTCCATTTTGCATAAAAATTGTGGTTTTCTGGCAAATCACTGGCAAATCATTGAGGGTTAAAGTCAGAAAAAAATGAAAGACATTTGAGTTTCAGACTTGATATCATTCAGAAAATTCATTCTAATGCAAAACCTACTATTCTATGAATTTTCTAAGTTTATGTTGTTGTGGTCGCCACAGCGGAACTCCGGTCCGCTAATGATTGGCAGTCGATTTTTATGGTGCCGAGTTGCCAGCCTGATGCCCAACCTTCAATGAAGGCGCGCCCATTCAACGCATGTCTTTCGAATGCCCACTCGACAGCGGGGAGGACATGCAGACTCCACACAGAAGTCACTCCCAACCCAAGCAGAGAATCGAACGGGAGAACCTCTTGCTGCGAGGCAACAATGCCACCGCTGCGCCACTGCGGAAGTGAATTTTCTAAGTTTATATGAACAATATTTAAAAGAATGTCCCTATTTTTGGGCTTTGCCCCCCCCCCCCCCATTACTGATGGCTTTGTCCAGATTTCTTGATATAAGAGGTTGACAGGTATGCTGGTTAGCCCCAGTACGATTACGCAGGATTATGGTACTAGGTGTCTAACCTGGCAGTTAGGAACAATAAATAAGAGTTAAGTAACACATCAGTACCTGTCAAAAATAACTATGCATGTGGCTTTTGTAATACAACTCCCTGGTAAAGTGATAGCCGGATCAGATTATTCATTAAAGACTACATAAATAAAACTGTAAACTGATACCTTAACCAGGTTAGGAACTGGCTCGCAACTGCCATAACACTGCATTCATCTGTCTGATTACTTTAAGCAAAATATATTTATTCCAACAGCTTTTAATAAGGAAAAAGAAAAAAAAAATCAAAGGCAATCAAAAGCCATGTAGCTGAAAACACTGGCATGCTCTTAACAGGCCATTTTCAAGCATCATATGGGCCTCCACTACAGAAGGTTTAAGGTACAACACCACCAAAGACCTTACTTAGCTGGATCTTTACTACAGTTTTGTGTGTGTGTGTGTGTGTGTGTGTGTGTGTGTGTGTGTGTGTGTGTGTGTGTGTAGCTATATATTATTTCAGAGTTTTATGACACACACACACACACACACACACACACACACACACACACGTCACACTTTTAAAGCTTGAAGTTTAAAAACTTTGAATTTCTTATGGTTGAGACCATAAGATCAAAGTTTTGAAACTTTGAACTGTTTAAATGGATATCGCTGTACAGCACAGAATAGGAAATTTACTGTTTTCCTTGCTGTAGTGCGATCTTAGAGTTGGTATATTTAAACTTGGGGCATAGGAGAGCAGCCTCCAACATGGGGGGATGCAAAAGGGGATGCCCCCCTGCAAAACATTTGCATGCTCTGAGGTAATGTCTTGAAGCATGTGTAGTTTGTTGTCGCTATATTTTTTTTCAGATTAAACCAAGTCAATGTTTTGACTGTCAGCATGAAGGTGTTTCAAAGTTAAGTAAATCCAGAGATACACCTACAAAAGCATGCACACTCACATAGCAACATGGTATGTCTACTACTGATGAAACGGTGTGTATATTTTGTCACAGATCTAAATTTTCAAGCACTGCTTTGGTTGTATCATGATTTCTCATGCCATTTACTCTGGTAATGCTGACTCAAAGGTCAAACAATTTGCTGTAAAGAGAAAAGGTTGAGATTTCACTGTAAACCAGCTTTTTGCTTTACTCTTGAGTTTATGCGACCTGTAAGTTAGCATACCTAAGAGACTGGTAGGAACTTGCCACAGTGAGCAACAATTACCATACAAAAATATAGTGGTGACAAAGTGTGACCAAGATGTAAGATTTGATACTTTACTTATGTTTATAAATGCCTTGACAAAGCAAGACGTGCTACTTCATTATCAACATATAAATGTCAGTTTAATGCAGACGTCTATGGATAGAAGTTGCCAATGGGCTTTGTCCTTCTGCCTGGGGTTCGATTTCCTCAGCCTCCATTTCCTCAGTCTCCATTTGAATACTACGTGACTGTAAGAAACTCACTTAAGACACTGCTCTCAGACTGCCCCATGAAAAGAGGCATGTATCTAATGTTTTAGCTGGTTAACTAACAAATAAAGTTAAAATATCTATCCAGCTACCTACTTACCTGTATATTATATGAATATACACAAAAATAAACACAATCAAATACAAACACACAAATATTAGTACCTATATGTCTCTGTCCATAACATTACAAATGCACATATGGCTTACATACTTGTAAACTTAAACACACACATATGTAAACAATGTAAAAAATATATACAGATTAGATACAGATGTGTGTGTATACACATACATATAGTGTACTTGTGTGCAAAGACATACATATGCAATACATAGGTTCATATATATGCTTATATTAAGTAAAATAATACTGCATGTCAGAGTTATCAGGCAAAAGGGCAAGAGAATCACTGTTTACAGAGTAAACAGGATTAAATCTGAATTTGAACTTTTCCAGTATATTTTCCAGAATGTCAACCTAGAGAACAATGCCCTGAAAAAATAAGGCCTGTTACTGGAATGTTTATAATCTAGTTTCATACCTCTTATTGTTTAAAATGCATGTCGATAAATAATCTGATGCGCTGTTGTAATATTTAAAAATGTCTTTCATTTTGGCCCTTTGTCTCTCCATTATGCTAGGCTTTGTACAAAAGTCTTGAGCAAAGAAGATAAGTATGCAGTGATGCAGACATTCTTTTAACAGGAATGGGGAAAAAATAATGTGCCTTAAATAGAGCTGGATCCTGGTCAAATAGGGCCCTGGGCAGGGTAAGACACAATCCACCCCCCGCAGCTATATCAATATCCCATTACTTGGCTGAGTCTCCCAAATTACCACAAAACACTTTTAAACTTGTCCATGTGCATTCTATTTTCGTCTTTACTTTTAAAATGATCAGAGAAAACTGAATTTCATTTAAAACTTTTATTAAAAATTTTAAAGAACGAACACTGACAGTCATTTGCTAAACAAAACACTTTTGAGCACCAGTAATTTCTCTTCCCTTCTCACATTATGGAAAATTCAGTGCATTAAACTGGAAGAGAAGTGATGAGATTTGTAGGCACACAGCACATAGTGACACACTAATTAGCAGCTATGTAAAGAGTGCAAAAATTCAAAAGACAAAAGTGTGCTTGGGATAGCCCACTGGATGCAAGTGTCCCTTTTCAAGAGCAGCCCAAGAGCACTGTCTTGCAAACTGACTCGGTCAGAGTCAAACTGGAGACAAAAGAAGGCTGAAGGAATCTAACCATGCAATACAAGAACACCCAACTATCACTGCATTTATTTTTTTAATCCACTGCCTGACTTGAGTAGCTGAATGTACTGTATTCTGGTCACTTTGCAATAAAATCTGTTGTAGACTACATAAAACATGCCCACCCACTACAAATGGTTTCTAATACGCAGGGCTGGATGACATGGAATCAGGAAGTAATCGGACAGTTGCTCAGCATACTATAAACAGAAATACCAGTTTATTTAACTTAAATACAGGTCCATTGAGGTAACTACAGTTAAAAACTACATGTTTTAGACTAATTAAAACAAAAAGAAATGGGGATAAAAACTTTGCACTTAATCTTTAAATAGTCACCATTTTATTTATTTTTGAATTCTTTGTTGACTGGGTTAGTCCCACAAAGCTAGCTGCCTCTTTTCAGGGGAGACCCATTCATACTATTAGGGGAAATTTGCCCAGAGTTTTAGGAACATTTGCATTGGTGTCATGGGATCTTTTATATCTACCTCAGCTACCACCAAATCAGACAGATGAGACCTTAGTTTTACGTCTCCTCCGAAGGACAACACATTCAGGACAGCACACCCACTTATGTTACACTGCAAGGCCAACAATCCAAGAACCTGATTTAGGAACAGAACCCACAGTATTTTGCACCACAGGCAAGTATAATACCTGTTGCACCACTGAAAGTGGCAAGCGGTGTGGATTTTTCTCCAAAGAAACTCCTTATTAGCGAAGTCTAGCATTGGAATCATTAATTCTAGACAGCAAACTGCTTGATTCCAAGCATTCTTTAATCTTTACTAAAGCTTTCCCATATGTAACCTTGTCACCAAACTGCAGGAAGTTGTGCTCCAGAGACCTTAGTTAATGTCTTGCTTTTGTGACCAAAAAAGGAAAACTGAATTTTTTTCCACATAATAGATTAGACTTCTTTGTTGGGAAGATAAACATTCTTAGATGCAATTCTGGGTTCACTGTAGATTAATGTGATTTGTAATTAAATTTGATTTATTGTACTACGTGGTTATGCCCAAGACCTGAGAAAGTTCTACCATCACTGTCACTGTTGTAAGATTTCCAGAGCCTGGACTACAAGACAATTTTCCAGAAAAGGGGATATGATTATGTGTTCTTTTCTCATTTGGGCAAGCACTGGTGTTAAGCATTATATAAATGTTTTCAGGGCTGTGGCTTGTTAAAATGGGAGACTGCCACAATGGAGGAGAAATTAGAAATGATGGCCTGTGAAATTTCAAATGTTTCCTATGAGAAAACTAGATTTCCAGTGTGACTATAAGTACATTCTGTTATACAAAGGGCAATACATTCTTCAGAGTCAGAAGTCTGACTTATTTGTGATAATGAACTAAAACTGCAAAGATTCAAGACAGGTTTCTATGTTCTGTCTTTTAGGAAGTAGAAATAATCTGGGGAAAAGCCTGCAATCTTCTGATGGCTAGGACAAATGTATTGCCCTTTTCTTCAAAAGTTGTTCCACTAAACCTAATGGAACTGTTGCCTGGTGAACCAGTGTAAAACAGACTAGCAATGGATTACAGAAACTTTGACAGCCTACTGAATACTACTAAATAACCCAAAACCGTATCCAGAACCCACATATAAAGGTATGTTCCCAGTTGTAAATTATGACTAAAAACTGCCTCCTAAAGTTATACGGTGGGGGGATTAATTTAAAATATAGGCAAAGGTCATAAGGATTTTCCTGCAGATGCTTTTACTTTGTATAAAAGGAAGCGGTGTAAGAGAAAGAAGCTTGTTTACTGGTTTCTAGAAGTTTTCTGGTCTAATCCAGTGCTGCTTTCTATAAAATTGGCTGTATAACTGAAGAAACTTGGGATACTAAGGAGATGAAGTAGGTTTATGTAACTCCTGTTTGAAACCCATCTTCATTTTGTTTTCTTCTGTATGTCAGTTAATATTGCAACAGTTGGATAACCAAACAAGGAATCAGTACTTACAGTGTCATAAGGACGAACTTTAATGTCCTCTAGACAAGCCTAACTCCCAAGTAAGTGCTAGAACTTTGAAAGATGCATCTATGGTATCATAAGCACTTAGCTTACCAGATGTCAACAGTAGACTTCTCTATTACATCCTTGCATCATGTTAAAAGGGATTACATATGCTCCTGTAACCAAATGAGACTGGAACTTTGATAAATTAACACACTTGTTACATAGCAATGGGCTTTAACAGACAGCCACAGGATGACTTCCTCCACTACTGCCCAGGACACAGCAGTAGGGTGAGGCTAGAGCTCTGTACAATCTGTCATAACTTTGTGTGTGTGTGTGTGTGTGTGTGTACACACACACATGTTCAAAGTTTGCATACAGCATGACATTAGATGCATGTAACTAAGGAATGGACTGCTTCATCCATATCCCCCTTAACAATATCTTCTTTTTGAATAAATATGGCCAATCAGAAATTTCACCCAAACAGTTAAAAGCTTGCCCAAAAATGACACACAGTGGGGAATCCCAAGACTCAGAGGATGTAGCATCACAGCCTGAATATGGACTCTTAGAGAAGTCAATTTGCTTTACAGAGCTATTCTTCTTCTTCATCTGAAGACAGTGAAGGAGTGCAAACACTAAAACTGGAAACAAGAAAGCAGTGAGGGATATACTATAGCTGACTCTCTTGAATCGCAAACCGAAAATGGTGCAAGAAACACTATAACTGAAGAAAAATGTTTACCTGTATTTTTTAATCCATGCTTGGTGGCTGCCTACATCTCATTCCAAAAGTCCTAATTTAAGTTCATTCTCATACTTACCACTTTAAATACTAGAAGCACTGTTCTTTTAAATAAGACTCAAACATGTTCTGCTTTTTCCCAACTGTATATGTCATTCTACCTTTCCAAAAAATTAGACATTATCTACTACATAATCATTCAATCTATTACTGGTAGCAAAGAAATCACTATCTTTTGTAGCAGGTAAGAAACGGAACGTTGATTAAAAACCTAATCTATCAATCTTTTTTTTTCTGTTCAGGTCTAAATAAAATTCACAAGACGCAAGAAGCACTAATAAAATCAGATGGTTAATAGGTAGCCTAAAACTTATTAAACATGACATTATTTCAAAAGGTAAAATAAAGTTAATACTAATCAGTGCCTAAATGAATTTTGAAAAGTCATTCCAAATGGTTTAATAAATGAAATTGTTTTTCTGAATGCTGAAGTGAAAGGCTTGAAACCTCAACACATTAAAAGATCGATTATCACCTGTGATTCAAAGGCTGACTGCAGGCAGACTGATTAATACTATCTCAACATTCAGAAAAGTACAGTTGTGTACACTTACCATAAATGTAGATGTTCGAGTGTATTCACTGTTGCAGTCATTACATTTGGGTAATCTGCTGGCAGGTTGCCGTCAGTCGGGTGATTAACAAAGTCTTGGGATGTGCGTCAGTTGCTGTCCCTTCTTCCATGACGTCAGGTCGTCAGGGGCATAAAACTTGCAGCCAATGCCATTACATCAGTTTATCTTGCCCCAGATGTCAGGTGCCCCCCAAATGGGGAGCAAAATAAAATTAAAAACACAAAAATATACCTCCAATCAAAAGCAAATACACCAAAAAGGCTTTTAAGCATAGCAAAATAAAGTACAGGTATAGTAAGAGAAAAACAGGGGGCTGGAGGGAGGGTAACCAGGACTGTAACAGTGAATACACTCGAACATCTACATTTATGGTAAGTGTACACAACTTTACTATGTTCATGTTTCACTGTTACAGTCATTACATTTGGGTAGATTCCCAAAGCTTTGGTTGGGAGGATGGATTTATACAGCATTAGGACCAGCTATAAGGCCCTGCAAGACAGCAGTGGCAAAGCCAGCTCTGGATTTAGAGAAAATTGGTAAATGATAATGCTTGGTGAAAGTATGAACTGAACTCCAGGTAGCAGCTTCTAGAATATCCCTGGTAGGAACACCTTTGAGAAATGCTGTAGAAGTAGATGCAGCCCTGGTGGAATGAGATCTGATCCCCTGGGGAATAGGTTTTCCATGGTGCTTACAGCAGAAATGAATGCAATGGCTTATCCATTTAGAAATGGTTTGTTTTGAAACAGCCTTCCCCTCTGCTCCTGCAGCAAATGCTACCAGCAGTTGTTCAAATTTTCTTCGAGGTTTAGTCCTGTCAAAGTAGAATCTAAGTTGTCTGTGCATATCCAATGAATGCAGAAACCGTTCCCCTTTGTTCTGTGGATTGAGAAAGAAAATTGGCAAATGAATGGACTGATTAAGAGCCACACTGGATACCACCTTGGGCATGAAGGATGGACTGGTTCTGAGTGACACCCTGTCCGCATGAAAAATGATGAAAGGCTCCACTACCATAAGGGCCTGTAATTCAGATATCCATCTAGCCGAGGTGATTGCTAAAATGAAGGCTGTTTTCCAAGAAAGACATTTTAAGTCTGCAGTAGCAGCTGGCTCGAAAGGAAGTAGAGTGAGTTTTTGGTTTTCTGCCTGAATTAGACAATCATCCAGGTATGGGTATATTTGAATATTTCTTTGTTTGCAAAATGCAATTACTGGAGCCAGACACATTGTGAATACCCTGGCCGCAGTAGACAAGCCAAAGGGCAGTGCAGAGAACTGATAATGCAAGTAGCCTGCTTTGAAGTGTAGGTATCTTCTGCAAGATTCCCTGATTGGGATATGCAGGTAATCTTCTTTTAAATCTAGAGTTACCAACCAGGCATCCTTGCCTAGCATAGGAAGTAACTGGTGAAGAGTCAGCATCTTGAATTTTGGAATGTCCAGAAAGGTGTTTAGAGTAGACAGGTCCATAATTGGACACCATGATTTGTCTTTTCTGGGTACCAGGAAAAGCTTGGAATAGAAACCTTGTCCCATTTCCTCTTCTGGTACCGGTTGAATAGCCCCCATGTTTAAGAGGGAAAGTACTTGTTTCTGAGCCTCTGCCCACTAATCGTTGGGCAGGTCTGGCCACCCATTTGGTGTAGGCAACATGAGGAAATGAAATCTGTATCCCTGGGACACTATATTTAAAAAAACATTTGTCCTGGGTTATGAGTTCCCAGTTTTTTGCATGAAGAGCAATCTTTCCCCCCAAAGGGGCGGCTAAAAGGTAAGTGTTTGGTAATTTTAAAAGAAAGTCATTGAGACTGTTTACCATAGGGGGTGTCTTGTTATTCCCAGATTTGGGAGTGGAGGCCCCCCCATTGCTTAGTTCTGAGAGTCCCTTGGGACTGAAACCTGGTGCTTTTGGTGTGTCTGGGTTTGGCTCGAGTGGATCTGGAAGGAACTGGAAAGGACCAATTCTTAGTAGGCCAATGCCTACTAAATCTTGGAGGTTGCACTTGTAAGAAATCTTTCACAGTTTGCATAGATTTAGCTTTATCTTCCATCTTTTTTAGAACTTCTTCAGTCTTACTGCCAAACAGGCGGTCCTGATTTAAAGGTGCATCTAATAATTTTGCTTTAAGATGATCAGGCAGAGATTGCTCCTTAAGCCAAGCATGCCTTCTAAGCACAGACCCAGGAACTGCAAGAGGCCTCTAAAGAATCAAAACCACATTGCAAAGTTATGTTTTCCAACTTGTTTAGCTGAATGCAATAAATCTTGTAAATATTTATTTTCCACACAGTCAGAAATCAATATCATTTTCTGTTTAAGCAGTCCCACAATATGCTGTTGATATTTTAGCATATGAAATTGGCAGTTTAAAGCCCTGATCGCCAAGGTTGCAGAACTATAAACCTTTTTACCCCATCTATCTAGCGCCCTGGAGTCTCTATCAGAAGGGGTAGGATTTTTAGCAGTAGAAGCCTTAATGCCCTTGGGCCCCTGAGAAATGGTTTCTGGGTCTGCAACAAGATTTTTGAAAAGGAACTTGCGGGACTAAAGAACCCTGTAGTATCTGTCAGGTTTACTAAGAGCCGGAGGCAGAGAATCAGGGGCCATACTGGATTCCGAAAACACATCAACAATGTCTAGTACAGGAGGTATAGCCAAAGGTCTATGCTGAGGTAGAAGGAGGAAATCCCTAAGCCTCTTTTTATATTCAGAAAACTCCTGACTTTCCCAGTGGAAATGCTCTCTTAAGGTATGTAAAGTTTCCCCAAAAGAAAAGTACTCAGGGGGGGAAGCAGAGGGAATGGAATCCTCTGCATCAAAATCCTCATAAGTAGGAATGGACAAATCCACGTCATTGGAAGAATTAGAAGAAAATGAGTCCTGATCAGAAGATTCATAGTCAAGCTCAGTCCTAGGCCTCTTGGGGGGTGGGGGGGTTGACTACCCCTGATTAGAGTAATAAGATCTTCAGCCATTTTGATCATTTGTTTTTAGACATAGGGGTCTGAACATGTGGCCTGGGCGTCAGTTTTTTAGACATAGATCGAGATTTAGGCCTTAGAATGGAAGGTGGAGTCGGTTTAATATGCAAGTCTGTAGGCCTGAATACACCCTCAGAGGCCGGTGCCTGCACAGAGGCTCTGGACCCATCCAAGGTAGAGACATCCACGGGTTCCACAGGTGAAGCATCTTGCAGTATACGGACTCAGAATGGGTCTCAGTAGAGGCCTTCAAGTCAGAAGTAGCGGGTATTAGGGGCTGCGAAAGCGCCTCACTGAGTACCGGCGAACTGGTGACTGGCTTAAGAGAAGCGTCATCGGTAGTTTGGGACCTCGACGGCCTGTCTCTTTTTCTTTGTGTTTTTTCAGAATTCCGGTAGTCGGATGGCTAACCGACGACATTTCTGGATAATTAAACTGAGAACCAAAATATTTAGAGGCAAAAATGTACCGACGACGGAGAGTGCGCTGATTAAATAAAGCACAAAACCAACAGCAAGGTACGTTGTGGTCAGGGCCTAGGCAAGGAACACAGTACAAATGAAAATCTTTATGAGGTATTTGCTTCCCACAAGTAATGTAATTATTAACTTTTACTGAAATCAGTAAGGAGCAAGAAAAAGTTTCCCCAACGGGGTACTTAGCTTTAAGTTGAAGACTTTGGTTCTGAAACTTGAAAATGAGAAGTTATGTACCTACCATAACGTTCCACGTTAGTTGTCTTTTCTCGCTTTCTTTCTTGCTGGATGGGCTCTGACTCGGCCTATACTACAGCTTGAGAGCTAATTTTACCGGCTCGAGGCAACCCTATATCCCATGATGCTAGGCGGTAACTACCCAGATCTCGTTTGGTAGCTGAAAAAAATTAGCCAATTTAGTCTCCCAACTCAGGAGGAGAAGGAGAAAGGAGAAACTCCCCAAATGTCACTATCTGAAGCAGTAGCTACCCCAGGGCAACCTGTTTGGGCTTAAAATAGTGCAAGGTAAGGCCCCTTAGAAGAAGGGGAAATCCTTTTGATCTGTCCATGCTAGGGGGATGGTGGGCGGGACGCAAGAGAAGACAACTAACATGGAACGTTATGGTAGGTACATAACTTCTCAATGTTAAGTTGTCAATCTCGCCTTCATTCTTGCTGGATGGGACCGCATCCCTAGCACCTTCATCCTGGGTGGCTCATTGGAACAGACTCTTGAGAACGGTGGAACCAAAATTTGCCCTGTTTCTGGAGGCCATGTCCAATTTGTAATGTGTAACGAAGGTATGAGGAGAGGCCCATGTGGCTGCCGCACAGATAGTATCTATTGGTAATCTAGCTTGAAAGGCTGTCGATGTAGCTAACACTCTGGTTGAATGGGCTCTTGGCCTAGAAGGCAATTCTTTACCTCTGAGTTGATAAATACAGGTAATCACAGAAGATAGCCACCTAGACAGGGTTACTTTGGATACCGGAAGGCCCTTTTTACTTTCTGCATAAGATAAAAAGAGTTGATCAGATTTCCTGATTTGTTTAGTTCTGTCCAGATAGTAGCGGAGCTGATGATGAACGTCCAGGCAATGCAGTTTTTGCTCCGCCCTGTTTGAATGATTAGGGAAGAAAACTGGAAGATCAATAGATTGATTTAAATTTGTCTGGGAAGCCACCTTGGGTAAAAAAAGACGGGTTAGTTCTAAGAGAAACTCTGTCTTTGTGGAAAACTAAATAAGGAGGACGAATGCAAAGGGCATGAAGTTCAGATACTCTCCTAGCAGATGTAATGGCGACTAGGAAGAGTGTCTTCCAGGAAAGTAACTTCAAAGAAAAGGAAGCCGCAGGTTCAAAGGGACGGAGAATCAAGGATGTTAAAACTAAGTTTAAATCCCACTGTGGTGGGGGTTCTTTGATTGGGGGCTTCCTCTAAGGAATGCTTTGCAAAGCTTATGGGACATGATGCTGGAGTCTGACAGGCCTATGTGAAAATTTGAAATGGCTGCTAACTGAACTTTTACTGTGGAGGATGAAGATCCTGAATAAAAAATTTCAGCTAGGAAATCTAAAACCGAGTGTATTGGAGCAGTGAAGGGATCTATATTCCTAGCCCTTGCCCAGAAGGAAAAACGCTGCCATTTACTAGCATAGATCCTTCTGGTGGAAGACTTAAGGGAAGCTACGATAATATCACGGACAGAATTTGAGATCATGGGAGGCCTGGCTAGGGACGGAAGTGGAGCAACCAAGCTGTGAGGTTGAGAGTTTGGAGGGATTGGTGCAGCTGCCCTGACTGATGGGCCAAAAGATCTGGCACTGGGTCCAGATGCCAAGGCTGCTCCAAATGATAACGATGCAGGAACGGGAACCATATCTGTCGAGTCCAATAAGGGGCAATGAGAATCATCTTGTCTCTCAAGGCGGTAGCTTTCTGAATTATCTGTGTGATTAATGGGAAGGGGGGAAAGGTGTATAGAAGTCCCCGAGGCCAATCGTGGACTACAGCGTCTCTGGGGGGATGGCCTGGAAGGGGGAAGAGAGTGAAGAAGTCGAGGCACTTGCTGTTTTGTGGTGTTGCAAAAAGATCGCAGCAAGGAAACCCCCACTTCCGAAAAATTTCCTCCGTCACAGACTGCTTAACAGACCACTCGTGGGGCATGAGAATAGCTCTGCTCAGCCTGTCCGCTATGATGTTGGACTTCCCGGGGATATGCGTTGCTATCAGAAACCGCTGAGAAGAGATCGCCCATTGCCAAAGTCTGAGTGCTTCTCGACACAGGGGATAGGACTTGGTTCCACCCTGTTTGTTGATATACCACACTACGGACATATTGTCCATTTGAATTGCAATAGTCCCCAGGGGAAGAGAGTCTTGGAGGGCTTGCAACATTAAAAGCACTGCTCTCATCTCCAGGACGTTTATGTGCAAGTGGCATTCGAAAGGTTGCCATGTGCCATGGACTGTCCTGCCCTGAAAATGCCCCCCCCCAATCGGGGAGGCGTCCGATGTAACAGTGGCGACCGGGATGGGGGAAGGAATAAATGGTCTGCCTTGAAGGACTGGAGGGGAGACCATCCACCAAGACAGATGTTTCTTGCAAGATAGAGTTAAGATCTTGTGTGTCATAGTAAGCTGTTGAAAGGACCACTGGGAGAAAAGCATCCACTGGAGGAGCCGCATGTAAAAGCGGGCAAGGGGAAGTATTGTGATGGCTGCCGCCATGAGACCTAACACTTTCAGAACATACTTGGCCTGAATTCTGTTGCTCTGAAGGAGAACGTGAACATGATTTTGAATATCTAAGACCCTCTGCTCTGTTAACTTTGCTGAGAGCTGTACGGTGTCCAAGGTGGCGCCTATGAAGGTAATAGACTGACAAGGTGACAAGGCAGACTTTTCGAAATTTATGGAGATACCTAGCCCTTTGCAAGTTTGGATGGTATAATCTCTGGCCAGAAGGAGCTGATGCCTGGTGGTGGCAGTAAGGAGCCAGTCATCTAGATATGGAAAAACATGGAATCCCTGACTTCTGAGATGAGCCGTAACCACTGCCATGCATTTGGTGAACACTCGGGGGGCTGTAGTGAGACCAAAGGGCAGGGCCCTGAATTGATAGTGACTGGCCCTCAGCCGGAAGCGGAGAAACCTTCTGGAGCGCTTGTGTATCTTGATGTGATAGTACGCATCCTGAAGATCCACTGAGCACATACAATTGTCCTTGCCCAGAAGGGGTAGAATGGACTGTAGCGTGACCATCCGGAACCTTGTTCTTTTTACAAACTTGCTTAGTTTGCTGAGATCCAATATTGGCCTCCAGTCCCCTGTTTTTTTTGGTACCAAAAAGAACTTTGAGTAAACTCCAGATCCTAGTTGGTCTGCTGGGACTGGCTGGATGGCTCTCTCTGTTAGCAGCTTTGATATTTCTAGTGCTGCTTGTTCCCTTAGACTGGGTGGAATGTCTGGGAGTGACCCTTTTTGTAGAGTTGGGGTTTGGATAAAGAGGATTTTGTAACCCTCGGATATGATCGACTGTACCCATTTGTCTTGAGTGAGGGAAAGCCAGGCTTGTGGGTACAGCGATAATCTTCCCCCGACTGCCTCCGAAGGTGGACAGTCGGGCAGCACCTCAGGGATGCTGGAAGGGTTTGTCAGAAAGAGGTTCTCTGCTACCCTGATTCTGCGGACCCCCCTCTGCCTCTTGGACGGCATCTGTTGTTGTTGTTCCCCCCTCTGCCTCTAGGGGGAAACTGACCTCTTGCGTCAGGCGTGACTCCTTGTGATTTGCGGAACCACATTTTTCCACCCTTTTGACCCTTAGGATATGGTCTAAATGGGGTTGAAAAATGGACTCCTACGGCAGAAAGAGTCTTGCCATCTTGTTCGCATCTGGTCAAGGTATCTTTCACTTGAGGTCCAAACAACGCTGAACCATCAAAGGGGGAGTCAGTGAAGGACGCCTTAAAGGGGTCTGCAAAGTTGCAAAGCTGCATCCAGGCGTGACGCCTTAAAGCCACACCTGTGCCTGCGGCCCTACTCGCTCCATCGGCTGCATAGGAAATAAGCCGCATGGAGGAGTTGACAATGGAATTCAGGGTTCCTAGCTGCGAGTTGATTTTGTCCTGAGACCCAGCAGCTGATGGATCCTATAGAACCTCACCCAGTTCTTTAAGAATATCTCTTTGAAGATGGGTGAAGTGGCATAAGTAATTCAGCGACCGCATGGCAAAGGTCGTTGACGAGAACATCCACTTGCCTTACCTATCCATAGACCTAGAATCCTTATTAGGCAGATGGATAGGCACTAAAGGATCAGCCAGTTCCTTCTTGGTGGCTGCAGCCACCACCATGGCCTCAACTGGGACACCCTTACTTAAAAATTGCTTATCCAAAGGGGCTGTGATAAATTTGGAAGGCCTCTGTGGGGTGGGTTCCATCGAATTAGGGGCCGTCCACGCCACCACTTCCATAAGGGGGTCGAAGGGCGGAGACACCCAGGAGGTGGAAGGGCGAGAACCAAACGCCTCTAGGTAAACCGACTCGTCCTCGGAAGGATTAAGGGTAGACCAGTTCCCCCTCTGAGGATTTCAAGGATGTCAGAAAAGGAGACATCCTCCGAGGGGGACCATGCCTCCTCTTACATGTCTTCTTACGCGGGGGTTCACCTGATGGATCAGGAGAAACCTCGGAAGAGAAGGATATTCCCAGTGGGGAAACCTGAGACATGGATCTCTACGGCCGGGGGCGAGAGAGTGGGCAGAGACTCAGCAGGTACTACAGTGGAAGGAGCTGATGGAGCTGACCGTAGAGCAGGCACTGGGGCCAGTACGCTCCTCATGACCTTGATGGCACCCCTATCAGGCAGGGCAGAGGGCTCCCGCTCCGAAGAACTAGGAACCCCAGCTGGCACCGACAGGGACGGCTCCGAAGCCGATGGGGCCGAATTCACCAGCGCCGATGCTCCGAGAGGGAGAATGAGGTCGGAAAAGGGTCCAATGCCACTCGCCCCCTCGGAGCTGGCGAGGAAGTCCAAGCGTCCGGATCCCGCCAAGGAAGGCACCATGGGCGAGATCGGAGCAGACAAAGGCACCGAAGGGGGAGGTATCAGCTCCGACGTCACGACGGTCGCAGCTCAGAGAAGCTCCAGCTCCAAACTCACGGGTAGAGTCGAAGGAGGAATCGTAGGTTGTATGGATGTAGCCACCGTCTGATGAAATGGGCTATGAAGCATTTGGGCCAGTGCCTGAGACTTTAACAGTCTGCTGACCACCCTCTCAAGGTTATGGTTGGAAAGCCTGGAAGACCATGAGGAATGGCTCCGATGATCCGCTCCGAGAGTAAAGGCGATCTCAGAGCCGAATGAATAGATTCCAGAGATGGAGATCTAGACCTCTTACGTGTGGAGGATACTGAGACTGGTGGAGCCGATGGAGCCATAGACACGGCGGCTCCAGCTGGAGCCGACTGTGAAGACTGAGTCTTGGAGGCATTGGCTCTAGCAGGAGCCAATGCAGGAAGCTGCGATATAGACGTATCAGCTCCAACCGGAGCCGATCGTGTCACAGAAGGTGAGCCACCAGCCGAAGGCTTAGAGCACGGAGCCGACGATTTGGATGGCTTCGAAGGCTTCCCCGGGGAACCTTCGGGCTTTA
Organism: Protopterus annectens; assembly: GCF_019279795.1. Classification (NCBI taxonomy): domain Eukaryota; kingdom Metazoa; phylum Chordata; order Ceratodontiformes; family Protopteridae; genus Protopterus; species Protopterus annectens. Next base: position 74,971,642 of record NC_056729.1, read on the forward strand.
ATAAGCCTCTCAAAATCAACTTATTCCTGCTCCTGCAGGACTCTTGGGCTGAATGCATGGCACACAGAACAAGAGTCCTGCAGGTGCAGGGGTCCCAGGCAATAAACACAAGAAGTGTGACCGTCTGTCAGCGACATCTTCTGACAGCACGAGTCACACTTCTTGAAGCCTGAGACCTTCGTGTCTTTCGACCTTATGCTGTCGGAAAAAGTCAAGCTTCTGAAAGTTAGAATCTACACGCACACACTCAAACAAAGGATACACAATTAATAAAAACCACACGCACAGCTAAGAATCCCTGTAAGGGACTGAGAAGAAAACGGAAGGGCCTAAGGCCTAACCTAGGGTGGGGAGTATAACTTGGGATAAGGGATTAAACAGAGGGACTAAAATGTGAAAAAGGGTAGTAATAAAGATAAAACTAGCCTTTTAGACAAAATAAGGGGAATCTAAGAGAGAAAAACTAGAAAATTTCTTAAATTTTCTTACTGACCTGTGGAGCCAGTAAAAAGAGCACCTCGCTAGCGAAAGCGGCAAACGAGATCTGGGTAGTTACCGTCTAGCATCATGGGATATAGGGTTGCCTCGAGCCGGTAAAATTAGCTCTCGAGCTTTAGTATAGGCCGAATTGGAGCCGAGGATCGGCTCCAGACCCCATCCAGCAAGAATGAAGGCGAGATTGACAACTTAACATTGAAAATTTCAGGAGTTGGTCGACCGGCACTTGCGAACTGCTTCTGCTTCGGGCACCTCACGGCAAGAAAGACCGATGTAATGGCATCGGCTGCATGTTTTATACCCCTGACGACCTGACGTCATGGAAGAAGGGACAGCAACCGACACAGGACCCAAGACTTTGTTAATCAGGCCGACTGAGGGCAACCTGCCAGCAGATTACCCAAATGTAATGACTGCAACAGTGAAACATGAAGAAAATCAGAGAACAATGCTACAGAAGTACTAAATACAAACGGTGGAATGAGAAACAGATGTATACAGTCTTTCACAAGCAATGAAAGCAACACAATAGTTTAATGCAATGATTATACTACCTTTTTATCACTTGCTCAGTCCATAAGTAGTACACTTTCCTTTTTTTTTTGATATGCAAAATTTTACACTGGCATAATAAAAGGGTATCACAGAAAGAGAAAATTCAATTGTTACAGGTACTAGCAATGCTTCACCTTTTACAGTATAATGCTAACTATTTTATATTTTACACATTACAGGAAACCTCCCCTCTGGAAAAGAAACACATCTCTGTTATGAAAAATAGGAAGAACATTTTAACTGAGAAGATATCACATACAACTGAAACCACAGCATTTTGTAAGCAACTGTAAATGTAAATACATATTTAATCTAACTGGGTTTACCCAGTAGTAAGAGTTGAAAATCTGAAACTGAGCACTAGCTGAACAGAACCTCTGGGAACTCAGAATTTCAAACAGACCAGTACAAAAATTGGAACAGTGTGTGTGGCAAAACAGAACCATCAATATTATGGGTGTACCTTTTGGTTACATCAAGTTGAAGAGAAGTTTTACCAAGGTCCTCACTGTGCATTTCTTTCTTCCCATGCCAGTGGTAATATACTCAGATTAATCATATGTTCCTGTCTCTAACATAATTAATTACATAAATATGCCACCTTCTACAAGGTATACAGTTACTAAATATATATTGCAAGATATTACTATCATTTACTGTTTCTCTAAGCATGCAAGAAGCAAAAGAGGCCTCAAAAGTCATGTTATGATCTCCTTAGACAGTTAAGAAAATGTAACTGAAAAAACTCCACACCCTAAAATGAGCTTTACTTCTGTCGGATAAGCTGCCCGAAAGAGGCCTCCTCTCAAAACATGGCTTGGTTAGTGAAACTGAAAAATAAAATACGACTTTAATGTCTAGAAAAGAGTGTGAAATGAAATGTGTGTACTAAACTAAGCATCATGAAAGGACACAGAAGCTTAATGTTTAACTAACACCTAAAATATATTTTATGTAAACATACATTCTCATGTCAGAACTTAAACACCACATGATTTAAACTACCTTTTAATGCGTAAATGACATGTTTTGTCTATTAACAGAACACTTGCTTAAATCCTACTGTTACTCTGTACACATACAGACTTGTTGCTGACTTGTATGGTTTTATGTAAGCCTACTCATTTCCACATATTTAATGTTTATCCAGAACGTTCGGCCTCAAAATGGAGTTGGCTACGCTTAAACTCGCTTTTAACTCGTTGCAAGTTTATGGGTTTACAGCGATGGTGACGCTAAGATGTTAAATGCACATTTATCCGCTTTTTATTTTAGTTCTCGTTGTTTATTTTAAACATATCTGTGCAGCAGGTAGTGTTATTGTGTTAACGGATTTTTAAGAGAAGCTAGTGTTTAACCGAGATTAAATAGACCATAAAATTTAGTTTAAAATTAAAACGGAGAAAAATTAGTTTCGTTTGTGTCCGTCTCGCGTCTCGCATATTTAAAACCATTAAACATAGCGAGAAAAAAAAAGCAACAACAGAGATCTGCTTTCCGCGTGCTAGCATGCCAATACATCAGGAACTGCCGCGGATGCCAGCGAGATTCTTGTGCCAGCAGTGTAACAGGTTATGCCATTATTGATTAAAAGTAAAGTAACAGTTTCTTTTCTTAAATAATGTATGTAGACTAGCAATTGGAGTGGTAATGTGGTTAATTGCTGTTTTGTTCTTTACGGGTCCTCGGCCGGAGACCAAACCACGCCAACCGTGGGTAAATTTAGCATTACCCACACCCAGGCGTGGGTTATTGCTATAGTAATTGCTGCTGACAAAAAACAGAATGCTGTTCTCTATCCCTCAAGGGACTGAGGTAAAAAAGACAAAAAGATATTACATCATTTTGTGTACATCTAAGGCCATAGATGTTGGCAAAATCAGATGTTAATTTGTAGTATCATTTTATATTTATTTGATAAAAGTCTAGTGGGAACAGGAAATAATAAAGGGTATATTAAATAGTCAAAACAATATTTTAATATAAACTGATAGATTTCTGAGTTATGTGAGAGCCTGTAAATGCTGCAAAGACAGATATAAAATACATCATAAAATGTAATCTATTATAACCTTGTGAACATGGGCGTCTTCAGAATTTTTTATAGGGGATGCAAACCCAGAGGCCAGAGCACTAGGGTACATCTGTTTATATGTAGATAACCAAGAACTCCTGCTGTATTCCACACTGTAGAACAGAAAGTGAGGTCATCTCTGTGAGTTGGGAGAGTGGCCTAATGATTAAGGTGTTTGCCTTACAAACACAAGGGCAGTTAGCCTAGTACTAATCTATGAATCTATGGAGTAATTAAATATAATTTTAAAAAATAATCTATGAACCTATGAACCTATGAATCTATGAACCTATGAACCTATGATTTACAGTGTTATGAAATAAGACCTCAATGTAACTGTAAAATTGAACTTATTCATGTAAACATTATAAAGTTTCTGGGTTAACTAATTTTTAAAAACAAAAACTGAACGTACTATACTGTTGTAAGTTTAGGCCTACAACTCCTATGGCCAATATCTGTTTCTGCACATACAGTTTGTGGGGTCTCTACTCCACAAACACAGCAGTGACAGTGCCTTTCTCGGTGCCTTAATAATGTTGCGATCTGATCCTTAATGTCCATCTCTAGCAGCAGCAGAGCCAGATTAAGGTCAAATGGGGCCCTAGGCAGAGTAATAGATTGGGACCCACCAGAGCAGCCCCTCCTGAGGCAACCCCCTACCCCCCAAAGCGGCCCCTTCGCCAGCCATTCCAGTGTTGCATTACTTGGCTACTTCTCCCCAGTTGCCATAAATGCTATTCAAACCTTGCAGTGTGGACACTGCTTTCTTATTTACTTCTACAATGATTGCATTGAAATAAAATAGCACAAACACTGATAGTCATTTGCTAAACAAACACAGTCTCACAATAAAAATAGACTTGGCACGAGCAGTAAACATCTCTGCTCTTGAAATTCACATTCACTGAAGCAACATTAAAACTCACATTCAAAGAAAATGCATCTGGCCAATGGAGGATTGAGTTTACCTTTGGGCTGTTTTCAAACCATAAGCTCCTTGTACACATTTTTAGGGCCACGCATACATGTACGTGTTCTTTGATTCACCTTCCTGACTGTATTAAAGTATGTTCCTTGTATAATACAGCACCACTTGTTAGAATGTTTTAAATTTGTAGTCTTGAACATTCTTTCAGTAAGCAATAAAACAAAATGCACAAACCAATAATGGCAAAACTACCCATTTCAGAAAATTTCAATCATAACAGGCCCGTCAGACATCTGTCATTACAATCCACCAATATCAGTCAATAAACACAATATCTGCAGAATTAAAAGTCATCTGAATAATTCCACATTAAAGAGAACTGTAACTAATGAACAGGTTGCTACTGGCAACAACTTTACATTTCAGTGCTTCAGCTACAAATATAGTGCCTGCTGCCCCAAAAGAATTAAAATTTCTGATGTTACATCAAAAAAATTGTACACAAACGACGAAAAGAACAGCACCAACTAAAATGAAAAACACATAAAGGAACACTGAATTTATTACTGTCACAGAATCTGTGACAGTAATAAATTCAGTGTTCCTTTACCCACAGAGGTTGTGTTTTTCGTTTACATTAAAAAAACAATGGTAAGCTGGTAATACTGCAGTAGGGAATGACCGACAAGTTCATAGTTAAAAGGCATCTTATACAAAGGAGGGCACACTCAGGAGTCCAGAACCTCTATCCCCCTTTAAAATGCACCAAATCAGCAATCAAAAGGGCACTGCAATACTAGCACTCCATCTGCATGGTGTAGCAGTAAAATCCACAGCCTTCTGCACCAAATGCAGTTATGCTACTAACAGTGATTTCAAATTCTACAGCGCAAACAGTGACTGCCATTTACTAATCAAAACAGTTGTACATTGAAAACAGACTTGGCATGAGCAACACTAAACCTCTCTTCCCTTGAAACTCACAATTCCATGAAAATGCACTGAAACTCATAATCCCTTGAAAATGCACTGAAAATGTACTGAAACTCGATAATATACACAAGTTTAGAAATGCTGCTGTTGAACAGCTGTTTTTTGATAATAACACTAGAGCATAAAAACTTTTTAGCACGACGACTCAGGCAACAGAAAGTAGAAAGGGCTGTCGTCAAGTTTAGGGAGACTATGATAAGGAAGGTAATAACAGATCCTCTAGAGGTATTAGAAATATTTTGAAAATTCTATGAAAGTCTATAAAGCAAAGAAATATGGACATCTAGAAAAGATACAAATGTAAATGTTTATGTAAGAATTACATATGTCAAGGTTAAAGGTAAATGAGGCTCAATTACTAATGGTTAGGGCAGGAGGAGATAAGATAAAAATTGTGATGCATAACCAATTCACAGGGAAGTCCCCAGGAAAAGAGGGCATTCCTGTGGAGGTTTGGAAGATAGAAGGGAAAAACTGATAAAGATCTGGAAGGTTTTGTTTAACAGTATTTTAAGAGGATGACAAATACCAACATCCTGGAAGAAAGCAGTGGTAGCTGCAATACCTAAGAGGGTAAAGACCCATCAGACCCAGATTCACACAGGCCCATTTCAATATGAAACGATGATTATAAAGTGCTCATGTCTATAATGGCTAAAACAATGGCAAAAGCAATGCCAAAACTGTTAGATATGGATCAATGTGGTTTTGTAGAGGAGAGGCAAACATTTGACAACAAACAAAACAATGATGATCTGGAGGGAAGCAAAATGTAAGAAAATATCATTGTTGCTGCTTGGTCTTGATGCAGAGAAAGGATTTGACAAAGTTGGGACTTCACGAGCAGGAAAATGGAAGTATTTGCACTTCCTGAAAAAAATTATAAGGTTGATTAGGAGGTTATGAGAGGGATCGGGGGTGAAAATTAAAGTGGGTGGGTCATCTCTGATAATTTCTGCTTACGCAGAGGAACCAGGCAGGGGTGTCCTATTTCCCTTTGGTTATTTGCATTAAATTTAGAACCACTGGCAAAGAATATAAGGGACTCAGAAATTCAAGGTTATAACTGGTATAGTAGTCAAGAAAAGCTGGCTTTATTTGCAGATGATGCTATTTTATACCTGACAAAACCAGAATGAGACATTACAGTGTTATGGAACACTGAGACAGTTTCAAATTTTTTCAGAATACAAAATTAATGAAGCTAAAACAAAGGCAACAGCAGTAAATTATGTACCCACATATGAATTGGTTCTGCAATATCCATATTTATGGGGACACGATAAAATGAAGTATTTAGGCGTATGGATTAAAAATAATTCTAGTGTGGCAGCTAAGGATATATTGAAAGAGAATAAAAAAATAATACAAAAACTGAGAAATTGGAAGCTTTGTTATATGGATAGTAAGATACAAGCAGTTAAAATGTTTCTGGCATATTTTTATCAGCAAGAGGAAAAGTTCTGGATAGCAATTAATAAACAGCTGAGGGACATTATCTGGGAGGGGAAGACAGCAAGAGTCAAGTGGGATGAACTGATTCTTCAGTAGAACAGGGCAGATTGGAATTATCCAGTTTGAAGGGGTATTCCAGAGCTACACAGTTAAGATACCTGTACACAGCACAAGCAGAAAGCTACAAGTCAAAGTGGAAATAGATGATGATGATGAAACAGGGGGTAAGCTAAAAAAACAAGGAGAAACTGGGATTTTGGATGCAGGCCTTTAAGGAGAATAACAATAACCATACAGAATATTATATATTAAGGTAGCAGAAAGTATTCTAAGAACTAAACCAACATACAAATAGAGAAAGGAGATTCTGCCAATAGGGATGACTGCAATTAGGGACACAGGCTATAGGCAAGAGGAGGCTGGAATTTATTAGACTAAATTGGCAAAGAAACCAAGGTATTGGGAGCAAACAGACTGGAAAAGCATTACATAAAGAAACAATGGGAAGATATATGTATGTCTCCCAAATATGCAACAAAACCTAGATCATTGAGGATTTTTGCCTGGAAATGTTTACATAGATATTTTTATACCCCAAGTAGACTCTACAGAATTTTTCCTCTGGTAGGCAGCAAATGTTGGAGGTGTGATGGGGAAGAAAGAGGTAATTGGGAACATACTTTCTAGAAGTGCAATGAGATGACAGACTAAAGATTCCCTGCAGGATGCACTGCCAAAGATGCTAGGTGGACAAATTGGTGTGATGACGAAGATGATTTTTCTCACCTACGATACAGAATTGAAACTGCCTAGGCATGGTAAGGTCTTGCTGTGTAGCAGCCAAAAAACCAATTACTAGAAAATGGAAATCAAAATCTAAACTAACTATACTAGAAGTGATGAATATAGTAACAGAGAAAAAACAACTGAAATTGAGATCATTAGAAAAGGGTAGGAGCAAGCTACATTGGAAAAAACTGGGAATTGTAGAAACAATACATAGAGGGGAGAAATGAGGTTTAAATGAAGGCAGGACTTAAATGAGCAATGTAATGTTTGACTGAAAATGACTTGAGTAGATTGTAAGTGATGTATAATGTCTGCAACTGGGAGTGTGTCAGTATGGTTTGAGATGTAAAATGCTCGCAACTAGGATTGTGTCAGTGTGGTTTGTTTTCATTTATATAAATGTACAATTACCTATGTTGTACGTGATGGTTTAATAATGTCGTTTTGTGTTAAAAAAAAAGGCAGGAATTGAATAACTTATGTAATGTTGCTTAAGTTATATGATATATAGCAATGTATGTGAAATAAAAATGTTTATACAAGAGAACTTGTTAACACAGTTTGATTACTTTTACATAAATATAAAAGTGCTTATGTCACAAGTGATAATTCAATAATGGTGTTTAGAAAAAAGAAATGTACGGAAACTCAAACTCACACTCTGGTAGTTGGTGTAGAGGATTCTGTCTCGTCTTCACTGAAGCTCACAATTCCTTCTACAGTATGGCAGTTGGTATAGAGGATTCAGGCTCTTGTCTCCTGTAAACAAGTTTCAGGGTCAAGTCTGATCAAGTTAACTGACTACCCTGCTTCCCTCCAACTAAGGTATTACTTGCCATACCTCTCAACCTATTAGCATAAGAAATCTGGGCAAACCCTAAAATAATGGGGGACAAAGGCCCAGAAAAAAGGGACAGATTTTAAATATGGCTCTTACAGACACAGAAAGTTGCTAGAATAATAGGATTTGTGTTAGCATTCATGTTCTGGAGGATATGACGTAACTCATATATATATATATATATATATATATATATATATATATATATATATATATATATATATGTCATTATTTAGTGACTTCAATCCTCTATGAATTGCCAGGAAACCACAAATTTTATGAGGAACAGGCCAAAAATAAGGATAGTTGAGAGGCATGCATACCTCTTAGTTCAAGAAATCTGGACAAAGCTTAAAATAATAAGGATACAATGGACCAAAAATATGGATAGATTTTAAATATTGTTCATAGATTCATAAATGTGTAATAAGCTAATGGCCCTGGGGTCTTTACAAGCCTAGCCATAGGATTACCCTGGCATCATGCCACCAGACCTAAGCTCCCAGTGCCTCTGTCGACTAGAGCCACTGGAGTTATCCCCGGAGTGAATTTTCTATTCCCCATCCACTCATCAAGACCTCTCTTGAAGAGGGTCAGCGAGGTGCTCTGCTTGACACGTATAGGAAGTCTATTCCATAGCTTGGCCAGTCTCTGGGTTATGAACCTGTCCCTCCAGTACATTCTGTTGATTGTGGTAATGAGGTTGAGGTCTCTGGAGTGTGTGGTGCAGAGGGACTAGAATTTCCTTAGATGTAGCATTTCTAACAGAGCTGGGTCAGACATGGCTTTGTAAGTCAAGCAGAGATTGCCTCTAAGCAGGCGATATGAGACAGAGAATAGTTGGAGTTTGTTTGTGTTTGTCCATATAGGACAAGTGTTTAAGGCCTAGGATCCTCTTTGTGAGGTACTTTTGTGGCCTCTCCAGTTGTTGTGGGTGTCTAGTGAGGTACATGGGAAATGGGACATTGTACTCGATTGGCCTAATGATGGAAGAGGAGAGGGAGACAACAACCTCTTTCTTCCTAGATGCAAAACCCTTAGTAATGACATGTGCTACATAGAAGGATGTTCTGACCACAAGGGCAATGTGGTGATCAAAAGAGAGGTTGCTGTCAACCTGTGTTCCCAACACCTTCTGAGTTCAGTGGAGTACCACTGAAGTGGTAATTCATGGGAACTGGGTTTTTCCCAAAGGGGATGATGATGCATTTTTTGGCACTGAGCTTAAGGCCATGGTTCTGACACCAGTGGTTGGTCTCAGTAAGGCCATTCTGTAGGATGTCAACATCACATGGGGAGTTAATAATACCTCCCAACTTGCAATCGTCTGTGAACTTTGTTAGCCAGAGCCCCTTCGTGTTGGCCTGGACTTCAGAGAAGTAGATCCCAAACAGGTGAGGACCCAGGAACAAACCCTGTGGGACTCCACTCGTGACTAGTCAGCTGTTTTTACACTGTGGGTTCTATCTGTAAGCCAGTTTACAACCCACCTAGTGATATAGGGGTTGATGCCTAGCTTAGTGAGTTTTTCTATGATTCCTGAGTGGAGAATGGTATTAAAGGCCTTCGCCAGATCAAGATAGGCTGTATGAACCAACTTGCCTTCATCCACAGCTCTGGTGACTGACTCAAAGTCGTCGATCAAATTGAGCAGGCATGATCTACCCTTCACAAAACCAAACTGTGTTGGATCCAGAGTTTGAAGATTCCCTATATCCTTGTTTATTAGGTCCATGATGATGCGTTCTATAGTTTTTCATATCACACCCGTTGGGCTAATGAAGAAATAGTTCCCAGGGTCTGTAGTTGCTCCTCCTTTGTGGAGAGGGATGACTGCAGCAGTGCGCCATTCAGTAGGGACAAAGACTGAGGTGAGGCTGTGACTGAACAGGACACACAGGTGAGGTGCCAGTTCACTCTGTAGTTCATGTATAACCAGGGTTGCCAGATTTCCGACTGGCCAGGTAGGGACTTAAAAAAAAAAAAAAAGGTCTTCCACGTCTTTAATGCGGAACATCAGAGTTCCGCATTAAACCGAAGCAGCTCTGTGTTTATTTTTTATTTGATTGGCCCGGGCCAATCAAAAATAAATAAACACAGACCTACTTCTATTTAATGCGAAACATCGCAGTTCTGCATTACACAGAAGTAGCTCTGTTTTGCAATGTTTTGATTGGCCCGTATAATAAAAAAATCGCTAAACATGGAGCTACTCCTGTTTAATGCGGAACTGCAATGTTCCGCATTAAATAGAAGTAGCTCTGTTTTGCGATGTTTTGATTGGCCCATATGCCGGTATACGGGCCAATCAAAACATCGCAAAAGAGAGCTACTTCTGTTTAATGCGGAACCGCAATGTTCTTCATTAAACAGAAGTAGCTCTATTTTGCGATATTTTGATTGGCCCGTATACCGGCATACGGGCCAATATGCGGAACTTCTGCATTAAACACAAGAAGCTCCATGTTTGGCGATTTTTGATTGGCCTGTATGCCTGTATATGGGCCAATCAAAAAAAAAAAAAAAAAAAAACGGAGGCTGCCTGGTATTTAAACCGGCAGGCCGGGATTCGGGATCAGACTGCTGATCTCGGGACAGTCCCGCCCAAATAGGGACGTCTGGCAACCCTGTGTATAACACATCCAGGGATATTGTCAGGTTCCATAGAAGCTGTATTCTTGGCCTTGGACAGTGCTGTTTTAACCTGTGCAGCAGTAATACTGGGTGCCTGGCAATCTACTGGTATTATGATTGGTCCTTTGGGGGGGAAGTTACCACTGAATCTGTCGGCCAGTATATTGGTGATATCTGTTGGCTCGGTATAGGAGGTACCATTGTGCAGTATCTCAGAGCAAATTTGGGTATTGCCATGGAGATTCTTTACATAACTACAGAAGGCCTTGTGGTTGTATTAAATATCTGCTGCAATTCTGTTTTCATAGCTAGGTTTAGAGGATTTGATGAGGGATCTCAACTTTTTGCTGATGGCTAATAATGGAGTTTTTCCAGTCTTGCCACTTCACCTTATTTTGCATCAGTTTCCTTCTTCTGTTGTAGAGTTTGTTTATGGCACTAGGTATGGCGAGCTCCATGCATTTGTGTACGTGTTCGTAGAGTGCACTGGTGTATGATTCGTCGGTCATGCAACTATTCTTCATTTGCATGGGTGCTGTGAAGTTAGTCACCTCTGTTTTTAGGAGCCCAAAGTTAGCTTCAGAGAAGTTTTTCATGGTGGGGGGGGATTTCCAAGGTGATTAGTTTGTGGTCGGATCCAACCAGGGAGGAGTTGTTCATTTTAGTTTTGTTGCGAGAATAACAGGATTTGTGTTAGCAAGCATTTTCTGAAGGATATGAAGTAAAACTCATATATATGTCATTATTTAGAGACTTCAATCCTCCAAGAACTGCCAGAAAACCAAATATTTTATGGTAAACAGATCAATCTATAAGGCTAAATCTGGACAGTTGAGAGATACTTTAAAAACATAAACACTCACACTTACACACACAAACACACACACACACACCTTCTCTCACACAGCACAGCAACACATACACACACATACAAACAGAATGGCTATTTTAAATTACATACACACACACTTTCTCATACAGAAACAAAAACAGCTAGTTTAAATTACATACATTCACATACACATACATACGTACATACACACAATCTAATTCAGAAATGAATGCAACTGCTAGTTTAAATTACACCCCCACCCACCTTACTTCCTCTCTTACCGTAATGGCCATTTTAAATTCCACGCACAAGTGTGGAATAACCTTATATCCATGTGGCGTGCATGAGTTGGATATACTACGTCAAATGGATGATGTTTTTGAAAATGAAGAGCTTGGAGTTCTCTAGCTTAAATAATGGAAGCACCGAATAGCAACATTGCAAACATTTTTCTGAAGTCAAAATCCAGGGGGGCGCAAGTGCACCACCCCCTTGCACCTGCCTACAGGGGCCCATGCTTGTAGTATTCTCAAAGTATGTTAAATACTTTGAGAATTTCCTTATTCTATTCATTAAACTGTATAAATCCAGTTACACAGGAACCTGTAATAAATAGGTTCATAGGTTCATACTAGGCTATCTGCCCTAGGGCATTTATAAGCCTAGCCAGAGTGTGTGTGGCTTTCGCCACCCCTTGGAATGAGAATACTATGCCCATTTAGGGTTTAGTTTACTGTGCCTCTGTCTAGTAGTGACACAGAGATGACCCCTGGGGTAAACCTACGATCTTCCATCCACTCGTCAAGATTTCTCTTGAAGAGCGTCAGTGAGGGGCTCTGCCTAACATGGACTGGGATCCTGTTCCAGAGTGTAGGGAGTCTCTGGGTTATGAATCTGTCCCTCCAGCACGTCCTATTTATTTGTGTGTTGAGGTTCAAATCTCTCGCTCTCGTGGCTCTGGTGGATTTGGATTTTCTGAGGTGGAGCATGTCCATTAATTCAGGATTGGACATGGCCTTGTACGTCAGGCATAGATTGCCTCTGAGTAGGCGGTATGCGACTGAATAGAGCTGGCGTTTCTTCAGCCGGGCAGCATATAACATATGTTTGAGACCCTTGATCCTCTTGGTGAGGTACATTTGGGGTCTTTCTAACTGCTGCAGGTGTCGAGTAAGGTACATCCCAAATGGGGCATTGTACTTAATTATGGGGCTGATAAGGGAAGAGTATAGGGGCACAATGACCTCTCGATCTAGATGTGAATCCTTTCATGATAAGGTGGATAATACAGAAGGTCTTCCTAACCACCTTGGCAATGTGAGTGTCAAATGAGAGGTTACTGTCAACTTGGGGTCCCTAGGTCCCCGATTACTTCTTCCATACTTAATGGATTACCACCTATGTGGTAATTTGTGGGTACTTTGTTTTTCCCAAAGGGTATGACTATACATTTTTTGGAGTTCAGTTTAAGGCCATGGCTCTGGCACCAGTTATCCGTTTCTATGAGGCCTTTCTGAAGGATGCTTGTGTCCGCTAGAGTATCAATTATGGTGCCCAGTTTGCAGTCATCTGCGAACTTTGTCAGCCACAATCCTCCTATGTTTGCTTGCACCTCAGAAAAATAAATGCCGAACAAGAGGGGTCCCAGGACCGAGCCCTGTGGGACACCGCTTGTGACTGGCTTAGAGTCTGACATGGCTCCAGCAATTCTGACCTTGTGGGTTCTGTCCTTGAGCCAGTTTGCAACCCATCTTATGACATATGGGTTTACATTTAAGCTGGTGAGCTTGTCTATGATGCCCGAGTGGGGTATTGTGTCGAAGGCTTTTGCAAGATCAAGGTAGGCTGTGTGAACTGCCTTACCCTCATCAATGGCCTTAGTGACCATTTCAAAAAAATCGACCAGGTTCAAAAGGCAGGATCTGCCCTTGACAAAGCCGAATTGGGTAGGATCCAGTGTCTGTAGGTCCCCAATGTCTTTGTTTATGAGTTCCATAAAGATCCTCTCCATTGCTTTGCAGACCAGGCTCGTCAAGCTTATGGGGCGGTAATTTCCAGGGTCCGTAGAAGCACCTCCTTTGTGAAGTGGGACCACTGTTGCTGTACGCCATTCTTTGGGTACGTATCCTGTAGTAAGGCTAAGATTAAACAGCAGCCTTATGTGCGGGTTTAGTTCCTGAATAATGAATAATACTAAATTAAGTGCAATGTGCTTTACAGACATGCTGCGTAGAAATTATTTAGACTGCATTCTTTGTGTAGTCTGTAAACACGCTGTGGGGAAAAAAAGATTATACTTTGTGGGATTCCACATAGAAAATATTTAAATTACCTTTCAGCCAGAACGTTTAAAGTGAATCTACTAAAAGATGCTTATGGCTAGCCATCTTATAGCTCTTGTGATCACTTCTTAGGATTATTACGTTCATAAGCATTTAAGATGTGCAACTTTTCACGTATAAAATTATACTCATTAAATGTATTTCTGTTGAAAATCTTCTTACACTGCGGAGTTACCATCAGAATCTGAAAAACACGTAACACCCCCAAAGGAGTTCCCTGGGAGTTATGTATAGCCCCTTCTAAGAAATTATACAAGGGAATGTTCTTACAGGCTAACAGTCAAATACAGAGGTAGTGTTATGTTAGTTAAAAAAACATGTAAAAATTTGACATCTCAGCTGTAATTCTGTTAATCCTTTTGACTGGTTAATACACCTGCACTCTGTGACTGACCTTGTGGTGCCATGCTTACCTTTTTTAGTATTTATTTTTGGCTAAATGAAGTTCTGAGCTCTCTTGCAGGTTGACTTTTGTATTATCCAGAAGTCTCTTTTTTGCCATATGTATAGTTTCTGTTTTGTCACACATATAACACTGATATTCTTTCCATGTCAATAGTCTCAGTAGATCTAACAGTTTGCACCCTTGTTTTTTGCTGCTGGAAGATCAGAAGACTGAGTAATATTTTCAGAACAAATAGTTTGATTGTTTTCCAGTAATAACTCTGCAGTGTAGCATAAGAGGGCTGCTGTACGCCGAAGTGTGCCATCCTTTGTATAACACATTTACCAGAGCCGGTGGTAGCTCAGGTGGATGTAAAAAAATCCCATGGCAGTTAAAGAGAGAGAAAAAAAAAAAAAGGTATGGAAACTTCACAAGTGTCCTGGCCAAATCTCTAGTCAGTATGAATACCACCTCACATCTCCTCTGCAGAGAGGCTATTTGCCTAGAGGGCCAAATCCAGTCAAAAAACTGTAAATAAAAAACAAAAATAAATATTTTCAATAAAAATAATTATTCAGGTGTGGCAGCTAACAGGAAAGTACAGTTGTGTACACTTACCATAAATGTAGATGTTAGAGTGTATTCATTGTTGCAGTCATTACACTTGGGTTATCCTACTGGCAAGCTACCCGCAGTCAGCCTGAATTACAAAATCTAGGTCCGGCGTCGGCTGCTGTCACCTCTTCCCTGATGTCAGTGCACCAGGGGTAAAAGATGCAGCAGACGCCATTTTCTTCAGTTTTTCTTGCCCCAGATGTCAGGTGCCCCCAAAGGGGTAGGCTAAAAATATGCCAATAAAACATGCATGCACCAAAATATATTATACTTTCATCCACAAGCAAATACACCACATAGGTTGTATAGATTAGAGAAGTGCAGATAAGTTGCAGCAAAGATATGGGGGATGGTGGGTGGGTTAACCTGGACTGCAACAGTGAATACACTCGAACAGCTAAATTTATGGTAAGTGTACACAACTGTACTATGTTCTTCGTGTTTCACTGTTGCAGTCATTACACTTGGGTTGAATCCCAAAGCTATGGTTGGGAGGCTGCAGTTAAATAGCATTAGGAGCGGCTATGAGGCCCTGTAGAACTGCAGTGGCAAAGCCTACCCTGGATTTAGAGTAGAGTGGTAAATGATGGTGCTTTGAAAAGGTGTACACTGAACTCCATGTAGCAGCCTCTAAAATGTCTTTGGTTGGTACTCCCCTGAGGAAGGCTGCTGAAGTGGCTGCTGCTCTGGTTGCATGTGGCCTAATGCCCTTAGGCACTGGTTTGCCATGTTGTGAATAGCAGAAACAAATGCAGTGGCCTATCCACTTTGAAACAGTCTGCTTTGAGATGGCCTTTCCTTTTGATCCTGCAGCATATGCCACTAGTAGTTGCTCTGTCTTTCTGAAAGCTTTGGTTCTGTTCAAGTAGAAGCGTAGCTGTCTGTGTATGTCCAAAGAATGCAGAATTCTCTCCCCCTTATTCTGTGGGTTTGGATAAAAAGTAGGCAGATGAATAGTTTGGTTAAGGGCCACACTGGACACTACCTTAGGCATAAATGCCGGGTTTGTCCTCAGAGAAACCCTGTCTGGATAAAAAATGATAAAAGGTTCCACAGCCACGAGTGCCTGTAGCTCTGAGACTCGTCTTGCAGAGGTTATTGCTAGGAGCAGAGCTGCTTTCCAAGATAAAAACTTTATTTCAGCTGTAGTGGCTGGCTGAAAAGGAGGCAGGGTGAGTTTTTCCAAGACATAATTGAGGTCCCATGCAGGTATTGGTGATCTCCTTGGAGGCCTTAAGTTTTTGGCTCCTCTGAGTTACTGCCCTAACAAGGGATGAGAAAAGATTGGAGGCTCTGTATTATAATGAGCTGAAATGGCAGAGGCATGAATTTTAATTGATGAAAAGCATAGGCCTTTGTCCAGCATCTCAGTTAAGTATTGCAAAATTTGAGGAATATTTGGTACAGCTGTGTCAATTCCTTGTGCCTGGTTTCAAGCACAGAATCTCTTCCATTTTCCAGCGAAAGAGTTTCTGGTGCTAGGCCTTCTGGCTTCCAAAATGACATCCATTACAGCTTTAGTGAGAGGCGCGCTTTGTATAACTACATTATCTGCCATGCTGCCAGATTTAAGGTCTTTAGTTGGCTGTGGAGAATCTGACTGCTTTTTTGGGATAGTAGATGAGGTATTTGAGGCAAGGTCCAAGCCGGGCATTGAGACAAGTTCCTTAGGATTGGATACCAGTACTGGCGGGGCGAGTCTGGGGTAATCAGTATCATCTTTGGCTTCTCTTGTCTGAGTACCTTGGGGAGGAGAGGCATATACTGCTAAGCTTTTCCAGCTGAAAGATAGGGTGTCCACATTCCATACTTGTCTGTGATAAGTCCTTGTGCAGAATCTTTTTAGTTGGTAGCTGTGAGGAGAGGCAAATAGATCTATATCCGGGCATCCCCATTTCCTTGTTATCATGCTGAAGACTTGCGGATCCAATTTCCACTCATGGGGATCCATGAGGTTTCTGCTTAGTTCGTCTGCCACAGTATTTATCTTTCCTGGCAGGAATTGTGCCTGCAGATGTACTTGGTAAGTCAATGCTGTGTCCCACAAAGTCATGGCTATTCTGCAAAGGGG
Source organism: Protopterus annectens (assembly GCF_019279795.1). NCBI lineage: Eukaryota > Metazoa > Chordata > Ceratodontiformes > Protopteridae > Protopterus > Protopterus annectens. The sequence goes on from NC_056729.1 coordinate 74,988,657, forward strand.
GTAAAAGAATGAGTGCCTCCCTGCTTGTTTATATACCTCATGACCATGGTGTTGTCTGTCTTTATCAGTAGTTGTCCCGGATGAAGTAGGTCCTTGAAGGCTGTCAGGGCATTTTGAACAGCTAGCATCTCTTTTTGATTGATAATGTAGATGCATTTGTTTTGCAGACCATGTGCCTTGGATACATCTTCCTGCCATGTGGGCCCCCCAGGCATAATCTGATACATGCGTTGTTAATGTCTGCCTGGCTGGGGGTAAAGTGAATGGCTGTCCCTTGTTCTGGTGACAAGCCTTCGCCCATCGAAACTCCTGTTGCAGGCAGGGAATGAGGGTAACTATTGTTTCCAGGCTGTGGCAATGTTGAGTCCAAACACTTTTTAGGTACCATTGAAGTTTCCTCATATGCAGTCTCTCATATGGAATTAGTAGAATGCAGGATGCCATGAAGCCCAAAGCCTGCAGAATTTTTCTTGCAGATAACTGGGCCTTTGTTGCCAACAGGTTGAAATAGGTAGTCAGTTGTCTTTGTTTGTCTGGCATGAGATAAGCCATCTGGGCAGTTGTATTTGAGCTTGCACCCAGGAATATTATCTCTTGAGACGGTACTAGTTTTGATTTCTTTTCGGTGACTGTGTACCCTAGGCCTGTTAGAAATCTCTTTACAAACGCCAGATGCTGTAGTAGAATGTCCTTGTTCTCTGCTTGAATGAGGCAGTCGTCCAAGTAAGGATATATTTGTATTCCTCTTTGTCTGCAGAATGCAATTACTGGTGCCAGGCACTTTATGAAGACCTTAGGCGCAGTAGATAAGCCAAAAGGCAGTGCACAGAATTGGTAGTGCATTGAGCCAGCTTTGAATCTGAGGTATCTTCTGCATGTTTGTCTGATTGGGACATGCAGGTATGCCTCTTTTAGGTCTAAAGTCACAAGCCAAGCCTTCTTGCCCAGCATGGGCAGAAGTTGCTGTAGAGTCAACATTTTGAATTTTAGTATATCCAGAAATGTGTTTAGAATAGATAGGTCCAGTATTGGTCCCCAGGTCTTGTCCTTTCTTGGTACCAAGAACAGTCTTGAATAAAATCCTTGTCCCTGCTCTTGCTCTGGTACTTGTTGAACGGCCCTCATGTCCATGAGGGATGAGACTTGCTTTTGTGCCTCTGCCCATTGATGTTTTGGCAGGTCTGGCAACCGTTTGTCCTTGGCAGCGTATGGAATTGAAACTTGTAGACTTTTGACACTATGTCTAGGACCCATTTGTCCTGGGTTATGTGCCAATTTTGAGACAAAAGTGCTAGTTTTCTCCCTAAAGGTGTTGCCAGAAGGTATGTCCTTGGTGCAGGCAGGGGGAATTCATTGGGACTGTTTCCTGCATGGCTGTGATTTGTCTTCTCCACTTCTGGATGTAGAAGCACCCCATTGTTTAGACCTGTACGAACCTTGGGGCTGGGATCTACCTCTTGGGCATCTGTATCTGCCCCATAGTGGTCTGTCTGACACTGGAAAGGACCAATTCTTTGTAGGCCAGTGTCAAATAAATCTTGGAGGCTGAACCTATAAGAAATCCTTAACCATGTGCATAGATTTAGCTTTGTCCTCCATTTTCTTTAACACCAAACAAGGTATCATGATGTAATGGGGCATCTAATAATTTTGCTTTGACATGATCAGGCAGATTTTGTTCCTTTAACCAAGCATGCCTCCTGATGACAGAACCCTTAACAGCGGCTCTGCAGGAGGCCTCCAAAGAACCAAACCACATTGCAAAGTAAACTTTCCAACTTGTTCAGCTGCATGCAATAAATTTTACATTTCTTTGTTTTCTGCACATTCAGAATTTAACAACATTTTCTGTTTAAGCATTGACATAATATATTGCTGATATTTGAGCATATGAAACTGACAATTTAAAGCCCTTATAGCCAAGGTAGCAGAAGTGTACATCTTTTTTCTCCATCTATCCAATGCCCTAGAATCCCTGTCAGAGGGGGTAGCGTTTTTTTGCAGCGGAAGCCTTGACCTGTTTGGGACCCTGAGAGATAGTTTCTGGGTCAGCAGCAGGTTTTTTGAAATGGAATTTATGAGAGTCAGGAACCCTGTAGTACCTGTCCGGCTAAACAGGAGCTGGAGGTAAGGAGTCAGGGGTCAGATTGGACTCTGAAAATACATCATCAACAATTTCTAATGCAGGTGGAATAGCTAGGGGCCTGTGCTGTGGTAGTAAAAAGGAAGTCTCTGAGCCTTTTCTTAGATTCTGAAAAATCTTGGCTTGCCCAGTGGAAATGTTCCCTCATGGTATGCAAGGTTTCCCCAAAGGAGTAATCCTCAGGAGGAGAGGCTGAAGGGATAGATTCTTCAGCATCAGAATCCTCATTGGGAGGAAGAGAGTATTCCTGATCAGAAGAGGAATCAGATGAAATGGAAACCTGATCTGAAGATTCATATTCTGTCTCTTGCCTAGGCCTTTTATCAGGTGGGGAATGGGAACCCCTGATCAAAGTAATTAAGTCTTTGGCCATTTTGAGCATCTGTTTTTTTGGGCATGGAGGCCTGTCCATGAGGCTGTTGTACTTGTTTCTTTGTCTTTAAAGGTGCTTTAGTCTTTGCCTTTGAAGCTGAAGTTGTTTTAATGTATAATTGAGTAGGTCTGAAAACACCCTCAGAAGCCAATGCCTGCTCAGTGGCTCCGGACCCATCTGAGGGAATAGTCTCAGAAGGTCCAATACCTTGAGCTTCCAGCGGTCTAGTCAACTCCACGTGGGAGTCGTTAGCGGCCTGCGGGTCTGAAGTAGCGGGCGTCAGGGGCTGCGAAGGCGCCTCACTGAGAACCAGCAAACCGGCGACTGGCTTAGAAGAAGCCTCGTCGTCGGGTCTGGACCTCGGATGCCTGTCCTTTTCTTTTTCTTTGCGTTTCTTGAGAATTCCGGTAGTCAGATGGCTATCTGACGGCATTGTATAATTAAATCTTCTGCCAAAATAGTGTAATGCAAAATCGTTCCAACGCTTAATAGTGCGTTGGTTAAATCTAGCACAAAACCGACAACTAGCAATGTCGTGGTCAGGGCCTAGGCAAGGAATACAGTAAGAATGAAAGTCCTTATGAGGTATTTGCTTCCCACAAGAAATGCAATTATTAACTTTTTCTGACATTGGTCTGGAGCACGAAAAAGTTTCCCCAATGGGGTACTTAGCATTTAATGAAGACTTCGGATCTGAAATTTGAACACAAAAATCTCCGGAGTCGGCCGACCGGCACTTGTGAACTGCTTATGCTTCAGGCACCGCACGGCAAGAAAGACTGAAGAAAATGACGTCGGCTGCATCTTTTATACCCCTGGAGCACTGATGTCAGGGAAGAGGCGACAGCAGCTGACGCCAGACCTAGACTTTGGAATTCAGGCCGACTGCGGGTAGCCTGCCAGCAGGATAACCCAAGTGTAATGACTGCAACAGTGAAACACAAAGAACATCTAACCCGTCGGTTTTACAGTGTAAATGAAAGTAAAAGCAAACAGATGTAGTTTTCCACGAGATAAGCTAACTCTGGCATTCAGTTCACAAAAGCAAGAAAAAAACTGTAAAAACATGTCTAGAAATACTCAGAAACCACATTAAAATTAAAACTTTCAAAAATATAGTTGCCTAGGCCTTACCTGTATGCTCTTAATACCAGCTCTGCAAAAATAGCGCTTGACCTCCATGTCTATTTCAGAATTACCAACAAAACTAAAAAAGGAAAAAAAGGAACAATAGTTAAAAAAAAAAAAAAAAAAAAAAAGGTACTAAGAAAACACAACTCCTGCAGTATACTCAGGGCCTGCAACAGTGTTAACTTTACTCTGTCATGATCTGACTAACATATAGAACAGAACTAAAAGTGCAGTAGACAAACCAATGGGCAAGGAGTTAAAATTGTTAAAAAGTATCTCCTGCTTTGCACCTCAAGTACTGCCTGGGTGACCAGGCTATGGGAATGTGTTGGTGAGCATCTTTGAAATACATGGTTACCACAAGGGCCAACAGAACAGGACAGAAGAGGTAGAAGGGCCTGCAGTTGAACATTTTTAACTCTGGTGCCCTTCAAAATGTTACTTAACTTTGACATCTCTAAGACAGGTGTCCACAAGCATCTCTTCTTGGAACTATCAATAGTCTTAAGCAGAACCATGTGTCCTCCTACTGGTTCTCCATGAAAGGATTTCTCCTTTGCAGACACCTTTAACAGAATGAAGGATTTCTTCAAGTGCAATGATAATGATTACTTTTGAAGCCCAGAAGAGATGCAGAGAACTTCTTAGAAAAGACTTGGTGGATGCAGTCACCAGTGCATCTTTGGAAACATACTTCCACCTCCCTGCTCCCAGGAAGTCTGACTGTTTCTACAATATAGTTTAGGATTGTATTCTAATGGTTCAACAAGTGAGTTCTTTAAAAACAGCTCAATCGCAACACAGAGCGACTGCTCATTGCATGCAGTGTAATGAAGCAGGTCATAAGTGTTTTTTTTTTTCCAAGGGGCAAGCTCACCAGCCAACAACATACAAATTCTAACTCCATGGTCGCATAACACTGGGAAAGGGAGAAACCAATTTCCAAAAATAACAGTCACAGGCAATTTCTTGTTTCATACTATAGTAGCAAGCACATAAATTCTAATCTGTTGCCTGCCAGGAAAACATAATGTAACCCTTTTATCTGTCTGATAGCAATTTCTACCTGTAAATTACAAAATAAATTGACTTTTCTGCCTTTGTGCAACACTACTTATTTCCCTCCATAACGCTGTAACTAAACAAAACAGATAATGATCTGCAGTGGGTTTTACACAATGAAAAAAAACAGCTAGGTTATCTAAAGAGCGTTATTGAGAATGTCTCTGCTGAAGTTTAGTGAATTCTGTATAAAGGTTTAAGAATTAATGCAAGCTGAAGAATAACAGACAGACTTAAGAAATCATCTCCTGAAAATGCGCTGCATACAATTTAGCCTTGCTGTATATACACAAGTAATCAGAATAAAGAATATAGCAATGAAATTCTTTAGGGATCCAGGAAGCCTGCAAATTTAATTTGATAATGGAAGACAAATATTTCCTCATTTACAATGTACTCGGGTTTCAGACTACTACATCCATCTATATAAAATGCTCATATTTTTAAAAGCAGGCTATTAATCTTGTGTTCTCTGCTGGTGCGCCTTTTCCCACACACCATGAAATAAAAGGTAGTGTGTGCATTTTCCTCTTGAAAAGCACACCTTTAATTTCAGCTGCAGTCATGTTCATTCATCCTTACTCAGTGTGACTTTATACTTTTACCTATATAGGACATGCCTCGTGGGTATTTTTAATGTAAACTGCCTGCTCCATTTAATGCGGTACTAAACCCTGTAATTCTATTTCTATATATAGATGTGCAATTACTTTAAATTTCCAGTGCCTAGGACTGTTACTGGTTTGATGTCTCCTACTTAGGATATTTTAAGAAGTCTACTTTCAGTGTGTAATCTTTTATGCTTTATTTATTGAAATGTCTATCAAACAGGTAAATAAAGTGGCCTAAAGAATCCGAGTATAACACAAATAAAATATGGTAATCAATTAACAATAGAATAAACAAGATCAGAAATCAAGTTTAAGATATAAAAAAGAATACTAATATACATAACAATATGAGTAAAATAAAAAAAATGTAACCCCAACTGTTACTACATTAAACAATACATAGTATACACTTTCTTGACAAATACAATCTAGATTAAGTAGAGAACACTAGTTCCAATGCTTTCCTTCCTAACAGGATTCCAAAGGTACAGTTGTTACTAATTTAAAACAGCCTTTATGCTTGGAGTGAAGCAATATTAAGTGATAAACCACCTGCATCCGAAGGAAACCACACTAAGTGTCTGGGCAGGACAGCATATTTCTGAATCAAGTGCCACACAAAGAGCATTTCCTGAAGCAGAGAATTTGCAGAGCCTTAAGGGACAATTAGTACGGTGTACAAAACACTGCATGATAACTAAAACAATCAATCAGTGGAGGTTAGAAAAGATTGGGATGAGAAAATGGAAAAGCAACTCAAAAGAAAACATTGGGAAGACATCTGTATAGCTTTGAAGTATGCGACCACGTCCAGAAGGTTTAGGTTCTTTGCTTGGAGTATTTGCATAGGTACTTTTATACCCCAAGAAGATTCAAAAATGTTTTCCTCATGTAGACAGCAAACAATGGAGGTGTGATGGAGAAGAAAGAGGTAATTGGGAACATATGTTTTTGGATATAATGAGCTGGCAGATTTCAAAAATTCCTGACAGAGTACTTAAACGGAAATATTGGGTGAGCAAATGGCTGTATGTAAGGAAATTATTTATTTCAGTTGGTGGGATACAGTATCTGAAATGCCTAGACATAGTAAGGCCTTAAGTTTAATTCAGTTAGTTGTCAAAAAAGCAATTACTAGAAAACGGAAATCAACACCAACTGAAGCGGAGGCACTGAATATTATAAAAAAAAGATAAAAGAACTGGAAGAGGGATCTTTAGAAAAGGGAATTAGCCAATTACATAGAAGTAAATGGAAATTGTGGGCACAACACATGCATAACAATGTTCAGGTGGAAGAATGAGGTTTACGGGAAGGCCAGAATTCAGCAATTTTTTTTGTAATGTTGGACTGATGATGGTAGCAAAGAAAATATATGCATTGCATATTGTATTTAAACGGAAAAATGTAAAAAGGTTTCTTTTCTTTTCTAATAATTTACGTTTGCCTATGTCTTATAAAGGTGTTAAAGAGAGTTTACAGAGCCTTACGTAAGTGAAAAACATACATGATTGATGAGAATTAGAGCATATACAGAAAGTCTGACACTTGAGCTTTTGTTTCTACAAGACAATGTGTAACGAAGAAATTTCTAAACAGACTAAAATGGTAATGGCAAATCTGAATGAATCGGAACTCTGCAACTGTAACAACAGTTTCATAAAAGCAGCTAACATCTCAAGAATGGTCTAGCAAGTAAGTGTGTTTTCTTGAGACACACAAGAAATGTAGCATGGAGAGAAAGTACATTTCACTACTTGTATGCTTTTTTTACGTACACTACCCAAATTCCTGTCTTGACAGACTGTCTCCACTTTCATTACTGGTACCGCCTCTGTACTGGATTGTCATGTCATAGGACTGTAACCCCAATCATTACTTATAAACCTTACTGTTCTGTCCACTGAACCAGTGTAATCACCTTAGAAAATGTGAATTCTCTACTACACAGGTAAGTCTGAAACTTCTGGACAGCTCCACTATCCCCAAACATTCCTTTTCCAAAGCTGCAGAGGATTCCCTCCCCCTTGGGTAACATCCATATGACTGTGATTCAGTACTGGACACTACTCTCCAGTTGAAGACCTCACTAAGCACTGACATCAAACCCAAGCTTGAATCATGAATTTGCACGATGAATGCTCGACTGTAATCACACTTTACTTGTAGAGGGACGACTCAAAGCCTCTCTGAGCTTATGGAAGGCCTGCTCATAAACCAGCATCCAAACAATATTATCCATTTGTGTGCATGTGTGTGTGGGGGGGATAATATCTGTAAGATGAGCATTTATGAGGGATAAACTTGCTTTAATACTCTCACCCGTTTAAGAGTAGGCCATGTTTGGAGAGCATCCACCTTAGCAGGTTGCAGCTGGACTCTGTCATGACCCACCCAATGACCAAGTCACCTGGCATTTCTCTGCCTTGGTAACTAACCCAATTCTTTTTCAGTATGTTAACATCTCCTAATATGTTGAACATCAGCCTGCCAAGACTGACTGCTGATCACAATATTCTCTATACAGAAAAGAAAAGTCTCCAGCAAATCTCTTGATTTTAGCTACCAACCTCTGGAAGGTCATTGGGGCATTTTTCATTTCAAAGGGCATCTCCAAAATCTCATACAACCCAAATAGTGTAACAAAAGCTGATCTTTCTCTTGCTGCAGGTGTAAATGCACTTTGAAATAATCCTTAGGGCAAGGTTAGTGAGACACTCACCCATGCCCATCTGCTCTAAGGCTTCACATGTCCCAGACAGAGATTATGCATCTGGGCAGTGTACAGTACAGTTTTGTACCTACCATAAATGTAGATGTTCGAGTGCTAATATAGCTGCAGTCATAACAGATGGGTTCTCCTGCCGTCAGGCGGGTCCTTCCAAAGTCTAGGTCCGGCGTCGGTTGTCGTCGCTTCTTCGCTGACATCAGTGCAACAGGGGTATAAAGGAACCAGCCGACAACATTTTCTTCAGTTTTTCTTGCCCCAGATGTCAGGTGCCCCCAGAAGGAAGGCAATAATAAATTTGTGTGATAATGCAGTGCTATATAATCAAAATACAGTAGTTGCAAGCAAATACATCATAAATGAAAACCCCAATCAGGTTGTATGAGGATGTGTTAGCCTATAGGCCTGTCCCAAGAGGGGAAGGAGGTGGACTGCAGCTGTATTAGCACTCGAACATCTACATTTATGGAAGGTACAAAACTGTACTATGTTCATCGTGCATACAGCTGCAGTCATAACAGATGGGTAGAATCCCAAAGCTAAGAAAGGGGTGGTAGGCACTAGTTGGAACTAAGAGGAGCCAAAATGCCCTGCAAGACTGCAGTGGCAAAGCCTGCTCTAGATTTGGAGTATAATGGTAGGTTGTAGTGCTTAGAGAAGGTATGCACAGAACTCCAAGTGGCTGCTTCTAAAATATCCTTGGTAGGAACTCCTCTGAGGAAGGCTGCAGAGGTGGCTGTGGCCCTGGTAGAATGAGTTCTAATGCCTGTAGGTACAGTTTTGCCATGAAAGGAATAGCAAATGCAGTGGGCTATCCATTTTGAGATTGTCTGTTTGGATATTGACTTTCCTTGAACTCCTACATAGGCCACAAAGCTGTTCTGATTTTCTGAAAGGTTTTGTTCTGTCCAAATAATAACGCAGTTGTCTGTGGATGTCCAAGGAATGCAGTAATCTCTCCCCTTTGTTTTGAGGATTAGGATAAAAAGTTGGTAAATGTATGGCCTGATTTAAAGCTACCCTGGATACCACTTTAGGCATAAAGGACGGGTTGGTAATGAAACTCTGTCCTGATGGAATATGATAAAAGGCTGGACAGCCATAAGAGCCTGTAGTTCTGAAACTCTACGAGCTGAAGTGATAGCCAGAAGGAAAGCTGTTTTCCAAGACAAATATTGTAAATCTGATGAGGCAGCTGGCTCAAAAGGAGTCAGTTTTTCCAGAATGAAATTAAGATCCCAAGCAGGTATTGGTTGTTTTCTTGGAGGTCTTAAATTCTTAGCCCCTCTGAGGAACTATCTTAATAGAGGGTGAGAGAATAAAGGTGGATCAGTGTTGTATTCTGCAGAAATGGCTGAGGCATGGATTTTGATGGAAGAGAACGAAAGTCCACTGCTTAGCAGTTCAGCCAAATATTGTAGTATTTGAGGTAAATTCAGTTTTCCAGGGCACTGGCCCTTTTTCTCATTCCAAACACAAAAACGTTTCCATTTTGCAGAGTAAGCTTTTCTAGTTGATGGCCTTCTGGCCTCCAAAATGACATCCTGCACCTCCTTGGAGAGCAGGGCCTGCTGATGCTAAGGAATCTTCCATGCGGCTAGATTGAGTGTTTTCAGCTGACTGTGAAGAGTTTTGAAGCTGTGCTGAGTCAGAAGAAGAGGCATTAAAGGCAGGGCCCATGGTGGGGAATGCATCAGGCTCCTCAGGAGTGGGTACCAGTGTTGCCTTGGCCAGTCCGGAGCAATGAGGATCATCTTTGGTCTGTCTGCTCTGGTCTTCAATAGGACTTTGGGCAGCAGAGGAACAGGTGGGAAGGCATAAACTGTCATTGATGTCCAACTGAAAGAGAGAGCGTCCACTCTCCAGGCCTTTGGATTGAAGATCCTTGAAACAGAATCTTGTCAATTGATGGTTTTTGTGGGAGGCAAAGAGATCTATGTCTGGCCTTCCCCATTCTTGGATTATTTCTGTAAAAACTTTTGGATGCAACTTCCATTCGTGTGGATCTGTCATATTCCTGCTTAGGTTGTCTGCCAGCATGTTTTCCTTGCCTGGCAAGTACTGTGCTTGTAGTTCCATTTGTAAGTCCATGGCCATGTTCCAAAGTGACATGGCCAATCTGCATAGGGGATAAGAATGTGTTCCTCCCTGCTTGTTTATGTACCACATAACTGTGGTGTTGTCTGTTCTTATCAATAGCTGACCTGGTTGTAGAAGGTCCTTGAAAGCTGTAATAGCATTTATCACTGCTAGCATTTCTTTTGATTGATGTGAAGGTGCTTTGGGTCCATTTGCCCTGAATGCACCGGTCTGTCATGTCCCCAGCGTAGTCCGAGGCGTCTGTTGTGATGACTTGATTTGCTTGAGGCTTGCTGAATGGAAGACCTGTGTTTGTTTGGCATGCTTGAGCCCACCACAGAAATTCCTTTTGCAGACATGGAATTAGTGGTATTATTGTTTCCAGACTGTGGCTGTGTTGAGACCATATGTTTTTTAGGTACCATTGTAGTTTTCTCATGTGCAGCTTTGCACATGGGATTAGTAAGATGCAAGATGCCATGAATCCCAGAGCCTGCAGGATTTTCCTTGCAGTCAGCCTGGTGCAATTTGCCAGTGTTCTGAAATATTGAATTAGTTGCCCCTGCTTCTCTGGCGTGAGGTAGGCCATCTGGGTGTTTGTGTCCAAACTGGCACCCAGGAAAATTATCTTCCGAGAGGGTATTAGTCTTGATTTCTCTTTGTTGACTGTGTATCCTACAGAGTTTAATAACATTATTACATAAGCCAGATGTTTCAGAAGAATGTGCTTGCTGTCCGCTTGGATCAGGCAGTCGTCCAAATAAGGGTATATTTGTATCCCTTGAAGTCTGCAGTAAGCAATTACTAATGCCAGGCATTTCGTGAATACTCTGGGCGCAGTAGATAAATCAAAGGGCAATGCAGAGAATTGATAATGGGTTGAACCTGCAAGAAATCTGAGGTATCTTCTGCAATTTTGTCTGACTGGGACATGCGGGTATGCCTCCTTGAGGTTCAATGTTACCAGCCAAGACTCCTTGCCCAGCATAGGAAGAAGTTGCTGTAGAGTGAGCATCTTGAATTTTGGTACGAGTAGGAATGTTATAAGGATGGAAAGATCCAAAATAGGTCTCCAATCTTTTCCCTTCCTTGGCACCAGAAATAGCTTGGAATAAAAACCTTGACCTTGTTCGTGTGTAGGTAAATCTGAAAGATAAGAAAGATTAAGATAGGCAATCTGAAAGATTGCGAGTTGTCCTCACCACCTCTTTGTGTAGGAGCTTGCCATTGTCTGCCTCTGTACGAGCCTTGTGTTTGTCCTCTGCCCGTATCTGCCTCTTTGGGGTCTGTCTGTGGGAGGAAAGGACCAGTTTTTGGAAGGCCAATTTCTACTAAAGCGTGGGGGTTGAACCTGCAGAAATTCTTTCACAGTTTGCATTGATTTAACCTTTTCCTCCATTTTCCGTAATACTTCCTCAGCATTTGCCCCAAATAGTACATCCTTTTGAAGAGGGGCATCTAGTAATTTAGCTTTGACATGATCAGGCAAGGTTTGTTCCTTGAGCCAGGCATGCGAGCATCAAAACCACATTGTAAGGTATGTTTACCCACTTGTTCTGCACTATGCATAGAATCCTGTAACTCCTTCATGTCTGGTTGTTCAGGTTGTGACATTTTACTTTTCAATTGAGATAACAGAAACGGTTGGTATTTTAGCATATGAAACTGACAGTTTAAGGCCCTCATGGATAAGGGTACCTGTCAGGCTTAACTGGAGCTGGAGGACATCATCTAGGATGTCGCCAGAGGCCTGTGCGAATCTGAATAATCCTGGCCTCCCAGTGGAAGTAAGACTGTTCCTGATAATCAGAGTGCTCTGAAATAATGGAGCCCTGATCAGAGGAGGGGAATCTTCCTCCACTCTGGGTCTTTATCCGGAGGTGGCTGAGAACCTCTGATTAGAGTAATTAAATCCTCAGCCATTTTAAGCATCTGTTTCTTAGGCATGGGGCCTGGAGATGTGGTCTCTTAGGGTGCATGGTAGCTTTAGACTTGGTGAAAGCCTTGATGGAGAAAGAGGAAGGTCTGAAGACACCTGAGTGGAGGTGGACCTGTCCACATTCTGTGTTTCTATCTGTAGTCAGGAATCAGGGTGTCGGTCATAGTATAGTTAAATGCTTTCCCAAAATAATGCTGGTTGTTGAATGTAGCACAAAGTGGTCTGAGCCTAAACAAGGTATACAGAGGGAATGGAAATCCTTATGCAGTATTTGCTTCCCACAAGAAATACAATTATTAACTTTGTCTGACATCGGTCTGAGGCAAGAAAGTTTCAACGGGTACTTAGCTTTAAGAAGACTTGGTTCCAAATTGGACCTAGACTTTGGAATTAGGAGAACCCATCTGTTATGACTGCAGCTGTATGCACGATGAACATCAGCCCATCAGCAACTGAGGTGTCAGGTTAAGGCTCTCTGAGAAAGTCCCCTCTGACATTTCCTGTAACTCACTGCAGATACTGAAGGCCAGTGTCTCTATTATGGTAGGGCTTTATCATGTTAGAATGGTAAAGTTTGTTTCTACATTCTGCCTGGCAACCCTACAACAAAATTAGCATTGCTTATCTTTCTTACAGCAGTGAAAGGACTGTCCTTGTGCTGCTTGCAGTTTACTCTGTCTATGTGAATAAGCATCAGCAAAATTTGAATAACTGTATTTGGCTCTAGTTGTCCAGTCATACCAGACTATTTTTTATTGCTATGCCTAAACTAGGTGCTACTGCATAAACTCCATGATGTCCCCAAACATGGTGCTGAAATTTAGGACATACTCCACAAAAGACTCTTTGTAGGAATTACATTTATCCTCCGACTAGTGACAAATTAAATGAAGGGACCTTTTCAGCCTGTAACTATAAAGTAGCTCAAATGGCATAAAAATGTTGACTCTCAGGACATCTCTCTGTAAGCAAAGAATAGATGGGGAAGATAAATGTCCCATTCTCACTTTGAATTGTCTGTGACTGCTGTCAGCATAACCTTAAGAATAAAATTAAACCTGTCCACTAGACCATTTGTTTGTGGATGTCAGGATGAAGTCTTTGGCTGCCTTACACCATTTCTCTTCTACAAACAAGTCAGCAGGATTGACATAAACCTGGCACCTCCACATGCCAGAAATCACAAAGGAAAACCATCCTGCTGAAAATTTCTAACAGCACATTTGCTAACTTTTCTGCCTCAAAAGAGGACAGGGCTACCACCTCAAGGTTCCTACTAGCATAGTCCACCACCAACATGATATACCTCTTAACTATGGTCTATAGGGAGCTAAGAGGACCCAAAATGCCAATGGCTACTCTATGAAAAAGATCTTTTACAGCAAGAAAAGGCACCAAAGCTGTCTTGGTTTTATCTCTTGCAATGGCAACCTTCTAATGCTGCTCATATCTCACAGTGCCCTCTCATCCCATTCCTAACACACGTACAATAGAAATTTTGCTTAAGCCTCTTTTTGGTACACTTGTTCTCCTTTTTGGTAAACGTTATGCCCATATGCTCCGGAAGAAGGAATATCACTGGCTATGGCCACATAACAGACTCATAAAAGTATCAACTGCTGTGTATCATCTTTACATGTAGCCACCCTCCACCCACTCTGAGTCAGCTCTCTGTACAATAACCCACTGTCTCACTATTCAAACTTGCCCCCTCTGCTTGGGAATTAGAAGCCTCCTTAAGTACCTCTCCACAAGGCCTGCAGGGTGGGATCTGAAACTTGCGACTGTCGCAGCTTTTTGCTGAACCTCCCCAGTTTACCTTCTAAAGGAAGACTGGAATCATCTGAAAACTGTGGCTCAGTTTTAGGCTTGCTGCTACTGTGAAGCTCTCAGCCTGAAACAGGTGCATCATTATATTCTGTTGAAGGTGATGACAAATGATAGGGGTGCCCTTGCCATCTGCTTCCACCATGTCTGGTTGCAACTAAATTGCATGTTTACAAGGAACAACGGCAACAAAACATTTCCCAGGAATTTTACCAAGCACTACCACCTGCCCTGTTTCCCTGCCCCCATCCCAGTCCAAGTAAACTCTAATTCTGGCTAATAATACCTGAAAAGGTGTCACTACCATGCCCTAAGTGAACTGAAGTGACCAGGCACAGTACTGATCGTTTTTATCAACTGTGGGCTTAACAACAGGTATGTCTGCTGTAGTAACTCTATTAGCAATGGTTTCCTTCTTCTCTACCAAGAAAGGGTGCATGTTTCTCATGGTAGATTAAAACAGTTGTTGTCTCAAGCCAACCACTCCTATAGTGCCATGCCTGCTTGCTCCATCATTTGACTTTTATTCCTCAATTTATCACTGTGAGCATCTGGACCATGCACTACCCGTGAATACACTAGAAACATGTAATCCCCAAGACCTTGGTATGCACAAGAACTTCTGGTCTTCATCTTTGCTATTGGAACTTGTTGTGACATTTTAGACTCCCCTGCACACTCCCTTATACTCATGTGTAGCATTAGTGAAACATCTCTTATGTAGCTGCATCCTGCTGGCTAGATAGAAATTACATTTTCTACTTCCTCGCAGTGTTACATCTAAAGTATGTCAACTATATGCGTATAACCTCAAATAAACTACTCTGTGCTTATTCCCTCATTATAAGGTATCCCAACTTTGCAAAAGTTGTAATTTAACACCCATGTGCCCATCTATTAAAAGTGCTTAATTCTGTAGTGCAGTCGATACTCTCCCGTTTTCTCCTATGTTTATTAAATTTTTCTCCAGGCTTCATGAATTAATGTAAAACATTCATCCAGTTGTTAACACTGATGTAATATATACAGTCCATTTGACATAAAATGCCAACGGCATGCACTACCTTACCTGTGAGTAGAGGGATTAAACCCACCACCAGTTGGTGTTAATTTCAAACATTCCAATGCCTGAACACAGCTATCAAAATAAAGTCTCTCTTTATAATGAGGAAACAATTTAGTACTGACCTCAGATATATCTGACAAAGAATGAGCATCTCCTAAATTTGCTGGGTCTGCCTTTCCCTCCCTTATTCCATGACCAGCTGAAACTGATGATTCTTTTCCTCGTCTAGGGCTTAATATGGTTTCATTACTTCAGCTGCTTCCTCATCTAAGCATTTTGTCTTCAGCTCCAGTTTCTGCAGTTCACACTGAATTTTGAGGTCACCTCTGGATGAATTTAATTGCCCTTTTGCTACATGTGACATCCCTACAGGCCCTCACAGGCAGACTTCAGACTCAGTGGCACAAACTTGAAATGTACCCAAAGAGGTCATTACCTCTTCCTTTGTCAGAGTAGCATGTGGGAACTGCTCTGACTTGCACAACTGTGTCACTGACAAGCTGCCATACTCTTCAGAACTCATTTTGCTTGTTTCCTTACTTTTTCTACAGAATACAGTAACTGTGCTGCAGTATACACTTCTGTCTATTAATCTTGCAGCCACAATATGCACACTTTTTTAAAATAACAAATTGATCTTCCATGCTACAGAAATCAAATCTATAAAATCCACACCATTGCTATCAATTAATATCTGACAGATGACCCAAACCACATAGCTGATTTATCAATATATTGACCTTAACAGTCTATGAACACTGCTGCTTGGGTTACAACCAGCATCATCCACACCCAAATAAAACTGATGAAAAACAGACTTATGAACAGTGGCTTCCCAGGAATTCACACATTTCACTTTAAGCCTTTTCAGTTCTATTTTACCAAAAACAACTTTATCTTACTTCCATTCAATGACGAGCATGGGACACACAGAGATACACACACACAGACAGACACACACACACCTTGGCACAAACAGCAAGCACACAGTGTTTTCAAGGCAGGGTTAAAAATACTCTTTTCAGTTTTACCCCCCCTCCAAGCCAACAATATTACTAACGTACAGTAACTATTGGTAAGCAGTCTCTATCTTAAAAAGGTGGACGTTTGCAGGTATAATACACCTTTTTTTGCAATTTAATCATTGTATACAAGAAAAAGTACCTAGTCGCAAGCTTTTGATACAGTATAATGAAATCAGTCACTTAAATTTTTACACTATAGTGCCTAAATTTCTTTAACACTCCAATATATACTTACACTATCTGAATGTTAAAATGACGTAAGAAAAGCACAGCTAGTTGATTCCATCATTAACTGAAGACATCTGTAATTCTATTCACAACTTTTATGATGATTTAGCAGTTGCAAAGATAAACAGGGAACATTTATAGACATAAGGTTATTGTTCTTACTGTGTCTGTGTAACATGCCATCTCTCTTTTCAGCTGCAGTCAACACAAAATTTTACTCTCTGATCCCAGGCTGGTTAAAGTCAACTAAACCCTTAAGATAAAAGAACAAAGTAAAAAACGACTGGATCAACTGCTGAGCTGATTTTAAAAGCAGAAGTAGCTTCACCTGAAGAAACACAAAGTACAGTTGTGTACACTTACCATAAATGCAGATGTTCGAGTGTATTCACTGTTGCAGTCATCACATTTGGGTTATCTCTGCCAGGGTAGCCATCAGTCGGCCCGAATACCAGAGGCTTAGTATTTCTGCATCTGCTGCTGTCGCTTCAGGACTGATGTTAGGTCATCAGTAGTATAAAGTAAGGCAGCCGACGCCATTACATCAGTTTTTCTTGCCCCAACTGTCAGGAGACACCAAGTGGGAGCCAGGATATGGTGGAATAACTCCACCAGTAGAAAGTAAAAAACAAAAAGTTCCTTGTAATGAGAGAGAGAAGGGGAATGGAGGGAGAGAAACCAGGACTGCAACAGTGAATACACTCGAATATCTATATTTATGGTAAGTGTACACAACTGTACTATGTTCTTTGTGTTTCACTGTTGCAGTCCATCACATTTGGGTTGATTCCCAAAGCTGAGGAAAAGGGTGGAGGCAGTCTAGAAGACTGGAGGCTGGCTAGGATGCCCTGCAAGACTGCATTGGCAAAGACTACCCTGGATGTGGAGAAGATAGGCAGGTGGTAATGCTTGGTTAAGGTATGAACAGACATCCATGTTGCAGTCTCCAGGATGCTCCTCTGAGGAAAACTGTAGGGGTGGAAGTTGCTCTGGTAGAGTGAGTCCTGACCCCCTTAGGGGGAGGTTTCCCATGTCGCTTGTAGCAGAAATGGATGCAGGTGCTATCCATTTGGAAATGGTTTGTTTGGATATGGCTTTGCCCTCTGCTTCTGCAGCAAAGCTGACTAACTGATCAGTCTTTCTGAATGATTTAGTCCTGTCTAGATAGAATCTGAGCTGTCTGTGCACATCTAGAGAGTGCAGTATTCTTTCCCCCTTGTTTTGTGGGTTAGGGGAAAAGGTGGGCAAATGAATGGATTGGTTTAGAGCCACACTGGACACCACTTTTGGCATGAAGGATGGGTTAGTCCTGACAGAGACTCTGTCAGCATGGAAAATAATGAAGGGCTCTACAGCCATTAGTGCTTGTAGCTCAGATACTCTTCTTGCTGAAGTGATGGCCAGAAGCAAGGCTGTCTTCCATGAAAGAAACATTAACTCTGCTGAAGCTGCTGGTTCAAAGGGGAGCAGGGGGACTTTCTCCAACACAAAGTTTAGGTCCCAAGCTGGGGTAGGTGCTCTTCTGGGTAGCCTCAAGTTGCTAGCCCCTCTTAGGAACTGTTTGATGAGAGGGTGTGAGAAAAGAGGTTGCTCAGTGCTGAAATGAGCAGAGATAGCAGAGGCATGACGTTTAACAGAGGAAAAGGATAGACCACTGTGTAGTAGGTCAGCGAGATAATCAAGGACAATAGGTACAGAGGGCTGTGCTGTATCGGCTCCCTCAGCCTGGATCCAGGTGCAGAACCTTTTCCATTTGTCAGCATAAGACTTTCTAGTGCTAGGGCGTCTGGCCTCATGTATAACATCTAGGACCTGTTTACTGAGATTGGCAGCTTGTACAGTGGGGTCAGGGAATAAGCCAGGCTGCCAAATTGAGGTTCTGCAATTGGGGATGCATGAATTCTCCTTCCCTCTGGGTCAGGAGTGTTGGGATCTGAGGGAGATGCCATGGTGGCAGAGGGGACAGGCTGCACAGCAGTGGGTACCAGTGCTGGCGTGGCCAGTCTGGGGCAATCAGGATTGTCCTTGTTTTTTCCTCCTTTACTTTGAGCAGTACCCTGGTAATGAGAGGTTGTGGGGGAAATGCATAGACCGAGAGGATGACCCACTGGAAGGATACAGCATCGACTTTCCAGGCCCTGTAGAGGGGCTCTCTGGTGCAGAACTTGCTGAGTTGATGATTGGAGTGGGAAGCAAAGAGGTCGACCTTCAGGGTGCCCCATTTCTGAGTTATAAGGATGAAGGTTCTTTGGTTTAGCTGCCACTCATGTGGGTCCAGAAGACTTCTGCTTAAGCTGTCCGTCAGAGAGTTTAGAGAGCCTGGCAGGAACTGTGCTAACAGGTGTAGTTGCACGGCTGAGGCTGTGTGCCAAATGGTCATGGCGAGCCTGCATAGAGGGTAGGAGCGAGTCCCTCCCTACTTGTTGATATACCACATCACATGGTGTTGTCTGTTTTGATCAGTAGAACCCCTGGGGATAGGAGGAGTGTGAAAGCTGTCAATGTGTGCTGGACAGCTAACATCTCTTTTTGGTTGATGTGCAGATGTATTTGATGTGGGCTCCATTGGCTCTGTATGCATCTGCCATTCAGGGGTGCACCCCAAGCATAATATGCTGCATCTACGGTGAGGGTTTGGGTGGCGTGGGGTGGTGAGAAGGGTAGTCCCTTGTTGTGGTAGCATGCTGCTGCCCACAAAGGAAATCTTTCCTTAGACAAGGTATCATTGGTATAAGAGTTTTCATATCTTGAGAGTGCTGACACCAAAGGCTTTTTAGGTACCACTGAGGTTTCCTCATATGCAGTCTGGCATATGGAATGAGGAGAATGCAAGATGCCATAAACTCCAGAGCTTGCAGAATTTTCCTTACAGATAACTGGGGTCTGGTGGCTAGTTGAGAGAACTAGGCTGTCAGGTAAGTTTGCTTTTCTGGTGTAAGGAATGCCACCTGGGATGCTGTGTCTAGGCTTGCTCCCACAAATGTAATTTTTTGGGTGGGTACTAGTTTGGATTTCTTTTCATTGACAGTGTACCCCAGGGAGGTCAGTAGGTCCTTTACAAAGCCAGGTGCGTGAGCAGCTTTTCCTGTCTGCCTGAATTAGGCAGTCGTCTAAGTATGGTAAATGTGAATATTTCTTTGCCTGCAAAAAGCAATGGCAGGGGCCAAGCATTTTGTGAAAACTCTGGGAACAATGGATAAGCCAAAGGGAAGTGCAGAGATCCTGCCCTGAAATGTAGATATTTCCTGCATGATTCCCTGATTGGGATGTGTAGGTAGGCTTCTTTTAGGTGTAGGGTGGCAAGCCAAGCATTTTTGGAGAGCATAGGTAGTAGTTGTTGGAGGGTGAGCATTTTGAATTTTGGTATCACCAGGAAGGTGTTTAGAATGGATAAATTGAGGATGGGGCACCAGGTGCCCTCTTTTCTGAGTACTAGGAAGAGCCTGGAGTAGAAACCTTGGCCTATCTGTTCTGCAGGAACATGCTCTATTGCCCTTATGGAGAGCAGGGAAAGGACTTCTTTTTGCCCTCTGCCCACTGGTTTGGAGGTAGATCTGGGAACCCTTTTGGGGTTGGTAGAGTGTGGAAAGAAAATCTGTATCCCTGGAACACTATGTTGAGGACTCAGAGGTCGTTGGTAATGGTGGCCCAGGTGCTTGCATGGAAGGAGAGTTTTCCTCCCAGGGGCAAGTGCAGGTGGGCAGAGGAAGGGGGTGAAAGTGGAGAGTCATTGCGAGTTCTTGCCATGATGGGGTGGCTTTGCACTCTCTGGTTTACAAGTGGAGGTGCACCATTGCTTTGATCTCTGCATTCCCTGTGGCTGTTGTCGGGGGGGGGGAGGTCTGCTTCCCCTGGGTCTGGGCTAAACTGACCTGGAGGGGGCAGGAAAGGACCAGTGCCTGGAGGGGCAATGCCTACTGAATGTGGATGGCTGGACCTGCAGGAAATCCTTAACTGTCTGCATAGATTTAGCTTTTTCTTCCATCTTTTTTAAGACCTCCTCTGCCTTGGTGCCAAATAAGTTGTCTTTGTGCAAGGGTGCATCCAGTAATTTAGATTTGACATGGTCTGGCAAGGTCTGTTCGTTAAGACAAGCATGCCTTCTAAGTACAGAACCGGTGACTGCCGCCTTGCAAGATGCTTCTACGGCATCAAAACCACAGTGTAAGGTGTGCTTAGTTACCTTGCAGAATGCATTAAATCTTGCAGGTCTTTATTTTCTGCATAAGCAGGAAAAGTTGACATTCTTTTGTTTGATGAGTTTCATGGTATGCTGTTGACATTTTAGCATATGGAACTGACAATTTAGTGCTCTAATAGCAAGAGTGGCAGAGGTGTATACTTTTTTACTCCATCTGTCTAATGCTCGGGAATCCCTATCTGAGGGGGTGGGATTCTTAGCAGAAGTTGCTTTAATTCCTTTAGGCCCTTGGGAGATAACCTCAGGGTCAGCAGTAGGATTTATGAAAAGAAATTTGTGAAAGTCAGGGACTCTTGTAATACCAGTCAGGTTTCCTGGGAGCAGGAGGGAGGGTGTCAGGTGTCAAATTAGTTTCCATGAAAACATCATCCACAACATCCAGGACAGGAGGAATGGCCAAGGGTCTGTGCTGTGGAAGATCTACAAATTTGTCGGTTTGTGTCAGGAATCTGTAGTGCGAAGTACTTCCTCTGAAGCCGGTGCCTGCTCAGTGGCTCCAGACCCATCCACAGTAGAGACAAAGTACAGTTTTGTACCTACCATAAATGTAGATGTCCGATAGGTATGCAACTGCAGTCCTGACATATGGGTTGTCCTGCCTCAGGCAGCCCTTCGGTCGGCTGGATTCCAAAGTCTGGGTCCGTCGGCTGATGTCGCCTTTCCCCGATGTCAGAGCCTGGTATAAAAGGCCAGCCGCCATCTTCTTCAGTGTTTCTTGCCCCAGATGCCAGGTGCCCTCTAAGGAAGGCTAAATTTTGAAAATAGAGAAAAAATTCCAGACAAGTACAACAACATAAAAACAAATACACCATAAAAGATTACCCCAGGTAGCTAAAATAAGGGGTAGAAACCCAAAAGAATACCACAGAGGGGTAGGTGGGAGGGAAAACCTGACTGCAGTTGCATACCTATCGGACATCTACATTTATGGTAGGTACAAAACTGTACTATATCCTTCAAGGATGCAACTGCAGTCCTGACATATGGGTTGAATACCATAGCCAACCTGGGGGTGGTAGGCACTAAGACAAAGATGGTGTAGCTAAAATGCCCTGCAGGACTGCAGAAGCAAACCCTGCTCTGGATCTGGAATATAAAGGCAGGTTGTAATGTTTGGAAAATGTATGCACGGAGCTCCATGTAGCAGCTTCTAAAATGTCCTTTGTTGCCACTCCTCTTAAAAAGGCTGTGGAGGTGGCTGTAGCTCTGGTGGAATGTGGCCTGATGTCAGCTGGCACAGTTTTTCCATGAAAAGAGTAGCAGAATCGAATGTAATTTCCAATCCATTCTGAAATTGTCTGTTTGGAAATTTCTTTTCCCTGCAATCCAGCAGCGTAAGCTACAAAAAGCTTGTCAGATTTTCGGAAAGACTTTGTTCTGTCCAAGTAGTAGTGCAACTGTCTGTGTATGTCCAAGGTGTGCAGAAGTCTCTCTCCTTTATTTTGAGGATTGGGAAAGAAG
Source organism: Protopterus annectens (assembly GCF_019279795.1). Classification (NCBI taxonomy): domain Eukaryota; kingdom Metazoa; phylum Chordata; order Ceratodontiformes; family Protopteridae; genus Protopterus; species Protopterus annectens. Next base: position 75,010,531 of record NC_056729.1, read on the forward strand.
GTAGGCAGGTGAATAGCTTTATTCAGGGACACCCTGGATACCACCTTTGGCATGAATGACGGATTGGTTCTCAAAGAAACCCTGTCCTGATGAAAAATGAGAAATGGTTGTATTGCCATAAGGGCCTGTAGCTCAGAGACTCTTCTTGCTGAGGTTACTGCCAGAAGGAAAGTCGTCTTCCAAGACAGAAACTGCAACTCTGAAGATGCTGCTGGTTCAAAGGGAGGAAGAGTTAATTTTTCCAGCATGAAGTTGAGGTCCCATGCAGGCACTGGTGGTTTCCTTGGAGGGTTGATGTTCTTTATACCTCTTAGAAACTGTCTTAGTAAAGGGTGAGAAAATACAGGCGGATCAGTGTTATATTTAGCAGATATTGCTGAAGCATGTATTTTTATGGAAGAATATGAAAGGCCATTGTGGAGCATTTCAGCCAAATATTCTAGGATCTGTGGAATGCTCATCACTGATGGGTCTTGACCCTTTTTGCTGTTCCAGATAAGAAATCTCTTCCATTTTGCTGAGTATGCTTTTCTAGTGGAAGGTCTGCACGCCTCCAGGATGATATCTTTTACCCTTTTGGAAAGTGTATCCCGAGGAAAAGTCATGGAATCTTCCAAGCTGTCAGCTTCAATGTTTTCAAGCTGGGGTGTAGTGTCCTGTAATTGTGCTGTGTCAGAAGAAGTGGCCATTGAGGAAGGAGCCACGATTGGTGTGTGTCAAGCTCGTAGCAGTGGGTACCAGTGTTGTCTTGGCCAGTCTGGAGCTATCAGTATGACTTTCGGTTGCTCTGTCTTGATCTTCAGTAACACCTTGGTCATCAAAGGAAGAGGTGGGAAGGCATATAGTGTTAGAAAGTTCCAACTGAAGGAGAGAGCGTCCACCTTCCATGCTTGAGGATGGTATGTCCTTGTGCAAAACGTTTTCAGATGGTGATTGAGGTGGGAGGCAAAAGATCTATGTCCGGCCTTCCCATGCTTGAGTTATTTGTAAGAAAATGTCTGGATGCAACATCCATTCGTGTGGATCCATGATGTTTCTGCTTAGGCTGTCTGCCAGAACATTGTCCTTCCCTGGTACAAACTGGGATTGTAGCTCTATTTTCAATTGTAGGGAAATATCCCAGAGATTCATTGCCAGTCTGCAAAGAGGGTAGGAATGGGTACCTCCTTGCTTGTTTATGTACCACATAACTGTGGTATTGTCTGTCTTTATTAGTAGATGGCCCTGATGCATGAACTTTTCGAAGGCCTTGATTGCATGCATCACTGCCAGCATTTCTTTTGGTTGATCTCCAGGTGCTTTTCTTTTTGTGTCCATTGTCCTTGAATGCATCTGCCCTCCATGTGCGCCCCCTATCCATGGTCTGAGGCATCTGTTGTTATGGTTTGACTTGTATGAGGCTTGCTGAAAGGCAGACCTTTGTTTATCTGGCTTGCTTGAACCCACCACAGAAATTCCTGTTGAAGGCATGGAATGAGTGGGATCAATGCTTCCAGGCTGTGGCTGTGTTGAGACCATAGACTTTTTAGATACCATTGTAGTTTCCTCATATGCAGCCTTGCGTGTGGAATCAGAAGAATGCAAGATGCCATGAAACCCAGGGCCTGCAGGATTTTCCTTGCAGTCATCTGGGTGTGTGTTGCCAATTTTCTGAAGTATTCTGGTAATTGTTTTTGCTTTTCTTTTGTCAGAAACACCATCTGGGTGTTTGTGTCCAGTGTGGCACCCAGGAAAGGTATTTGTTGGGATGTGCAGACTTGATTTCTGAATATTGACTGTGTATCCCAAGGCCTGCAGTAGGTGAATGACATAGTCCAAGTTTTTTAACCAGGCTTGCTGGCTGTCCGCTTGTATAAGGCAGTCGTCCAGGTAAGGGTATATTTGTATCCCCTGAAGTCTGCAATGTGCAATTACTGATGCCAGGCATTTCGTGAACACTCTGGGCACAGTAGATAAGCCAAAGGGCAATGCTGAGAATTGATAATGCTCTGAGCCTGCAAGAAATCTGAGGTATCTTCTGCAACTTTGTCTGATTGGGACATGCAGGTATGCCTCCTTGAGGTCCAGAGTTACCAGCCAAGACCCCTTGCCCAGCATGGGAAGGAGTTGCTGTAAGGTCAGCATTTTGAATTTTGGCACAATAAGCTAAGTATTCAGTGCGGACAAGTCCAGAATGGGTCTCCATTGGTTTTCTTTCCTTGGAACAAGGAACAGTCTTGAATAAAATCCTTGGCTTTGTTCTGCAGAAGGAACCTTTTCTATTGCTCTTATTTGAAGTAGGTTTGTTATTTGTTTGAGTGCCTCTGCCCTTTGATTTGGTGGCAGGTTTGGCATGCCATGTCTTGTTGGTAGTGTATGAAAATGGAATCTGTATCCTTTGTCTATTATGTCCAGTATCCATTTGTCCTTTGTAATATTGTGCCAATTTTGTGAGAATAAAGATAATTTTCCGCCCAAAGGTGCTTCTAATTGAGCCCTGGATGGCGGAGTCAAAGTCAAGTCATTGAGATAGTCCCTGGGGAGCAGTGGAAGCTCCTGCCCCACCTCTCTGGTTCGGAGGCTGCCACTGATGTCCTCTGTAGGAGCCTCGAGTTTGCCCTCTACCTCTGCCACGTCTGTTTTTGCCTCTTTGAAATTTATCTGTGTCTGGAAAGGACCAATGCTTAGAAGGCCAATTCCTGCTGAATCTTGGAGGCTGTACCTGGAGGAAATCTTTGACTGTTTGCACTGATTTTGCCTTTTCCTCTATTTTCTTTAAAACCTCTTGTGCAGTAGCACGAAATAGCTTATGTTTCTCTAGTGGTGCGTCCAAAAGCTTAATTTTCACATGGTCTGGCAATGTTTGTTCCTTTAACCAAGCATGTCTGCGTATGACCGCACCTGTCATTGCTGCTCTACATGAAGCTTCCAATGCATCATATCCACACTGAAGGAAATGGTTGCTAACCTGCTGAGTATTATGAACCAATTCCTGTAACCCCTTTCTATCTAATGGTTCAGGGGAAGCCAATTTCTTTTGCATGTCATCCAACATGTATTCCTGATACTGAATCATATGAAATTGACAATTTAATGCTCGCATAGAAAGGGTGGAAGATGTATATACTTTCTTGCCCCACCTTTCTAAAGCCCTAGAATCTCTTTCCGAAGGAAGTGGATTCTTAGCAGTAGTGGAGGAAACCCCTTTAGGCCCCTGAGAAATAGTTTCAGAGTCAGCCATACCCTGTAGTACCTGTCTGGCTTGACAGGAGCAGGGGGGGAGAGAGTCAGGGGAAACACTAGATTCTAAGTACACATCATCTAAAACATTTAAAACTGGGGGAATAGCTAAGGGTCTATGCTGAGGTAGCTTTAAAAATTCCCTTAACCTTTTCCTAGAATCTGAGTATTCTTGGCCTTGCCATTTGAAGTGTTCCCTCATGGAATGAAGCATTTCCCCAAAGGAAAACTCCTCAGGAGGAGAAGCAGAGGGAATGGATTCCTCCGCATCGGAATCCTCGTAGGCCGGGAAGGCCTCCTCCTGGTAGTCTGAAAGTGCAGAATCACCTGAGGCCTCATCAGAGGACTGGGGGCCTACCTGCTCAACCCTAGGCCTCTCGACAGAAGGCGGCTGAGAGCTTCTATCTGGATGAGGCTGAGAACCCTTAAAGAAATAAGGTCCTCAGCTAAACTTAAAATTTGAGAACCAGAAGTGGATCCCAGAGAAACAGATCTTGGAGGGAGAGACTTAGCCTGTTTGGCAGCCTTAGCATGTGTGTAGGCCTTAATGGACATAGACACTGGAGGCCTGGTAGCCCCGCGTGCTGGAGTAGTCTTATCCACTGAAATGGTGTCAGAATTATCCTGGGCTACGGTCTCAGAGGGGAGAACAGAAACCGTCACCGAGCTGGCCTCCGGTACCGAAGTAACAGGTGGGGCGGTGTCGTCGGTCTGCAGCGGTTGTGAAACCGGCTCAGAAGAGACCGAGACACTCGCGGTAGGCCTAAGCGTGGTGTCGGCCGAGACCGCGGGAGTTGGTCCTTATCCTTCCGTTTTTTCGGTAAATGTGCTGTCGGAAGCTCTGACGGCATGATATAACAGAAATCTTCCCCAAAATAATCCTGTGCAAACTCTGACCGACGCCTAAGAGTGCGTTTATTGAAAGAGGCACAAGCTGCACAGGCCGAGACGTTGTGTTCTGGGCCTAGGCAGGGTAAGCAGTAAGAGTGGAAATCCTTATGAGGTATTTGTTTCCCACAAGTTAAACAATTATTAACTTTTTCACTTTTATCTGACATCGGCTGAGGCAAGAAAAGGTCCCCAACAAGGTACTTAGCTTTTTTGAAGACTTCAGTAGCTGAAAACACAGGAGCTGGTCGACCGACACATGCGAACTGCTTCTGCTTCGGGCGCCATGCGGCAATAAAGACTGAAGAAGATGGAGTCGGCTGACGCTTTTATACCCCAGGTGCTCTGACGTCGGGGAAAGGGCGACATCAGCCGACGCCGGACCCAGACTTTGGAATCCGGCCGACCGAAGGGCTGCCTGAGGCAGGACAACCCATATGTCAGGACTGCAGTTGCATCCTTGAAGGACATCTGCACGATCCTTAGTCGATGAAAAGTTTTGTGGACTCCAAAACGGTCTCAGTAGCGGCCTGCGTATCCACAGAAGCAGGCTTCAGGTGCTGCGAAAGTGCCTCACTGAGAACCGGAGAACTGACGTCTACCTTAATGGAAGCGTTGTCGGTAGGTTTGGACCTGTGAGGTCTATATCTGTCTTTATTCTTATGTTTTTTGGAAGATCTGCTGTGGGGTGGCTTATCGAAGCCATATCAGAAACAGAGGACTGAGACAGAAAATATCTAGCTACAATAAGGGCCCGACGATGTACAGCTCTGGCATTGAACAAAGCACAAAAGCGACAGCGGGGGACGTCTTGGTCTGGGCCTAAGCAAGTGATGCAATAAGAATGAAAGTCGCTGTGTGGTATTTGCTTTCTACATGCGAGACAATTGTTAACTTTTTCTGACATCAATTAGAGCAAGAAAAAAGGATCCCCAACAGAGTACTTAGCTTTAGAAAACTTCAACTTCAATTCAAAAAACAAAAACTCAAGTAGCGGCCGACCGGCACTCGTGCAAACTGCTTCTGCTTCTGGCTCCTCGGCAAGAAAGAGATGTAATGGCGTCAGCTGCCTTACTTTATACTACTGACGACCTGACATCAGTCCTGAAGCGACAGCAACAGATGCAGAAATACTAAGCCTCTGGTATTCGGGCCGAATGAGGGCTACACTGCAGGGATAACCCAAATGTGATGACTGCAACAGTGAAACAAAGAACATCAGGGATGTCCTGGAATGAGGCAACAGTGGGAAATATTCAATTACTACTACCCTTTTACACAAATCTGTCCTTCCACTTTAAGTAATGAAATCCTGACTACTTTTTGCTGGGTCAAAATTTTAAATCCAAATAACCTCCCTCCAAAGCAATGTTGCTTACATAACAAAAATGCTTTAACCCTAAGTAAGGTAACATAGCTTTTGATAGAAAGGTGCAGTCTAAGGAGAGCTTTATTAGTGTAAAACAAATTTTAATTTCAATTTACAAATCAATACTGCATTTCTACAGAAAACAACCATTTTTATTTTGTACAGCATGCTACACGTCACAAGTTTGTTTCATCGGTACTTGCATATCGCAACCAAATTTTGAACAAGTCGATAATACGTAAGTAGTGATAGCTCTTGACAGTTCTGCATTTTCTAAGAAAACTTATAACAGCAATGTTTAAAATCTGTCCCTATTTCGAGGACCTTTGACCCACCATTATTTTACACTTTGGCCCGATTTCTTCTACCAACAAACTGACAGGTATGCAAAGCAATACCCAGTGACCTGACCGTGCTGTGAGATCAGTACCTGCAGCCTTAAAATTGTACGACAGGGTAACACATGGCGTTGCTCACTGACTGCAATGCTCGCTGATTTAAATGACTGACTGCAAATCTCGGGGATATAAGGCAAATCATTTTATGAGGGACAGGAGAGGTAAAAAACGGGGAGTGTGGGGAACTTCCCTTTTCACCCACAGCATTTTACAGCGATAGAAGCAAGCCATGGCAGAAGAATAACTGCCTAACCGCATCACCACTGATATGCATGCTGTGCTGTAGAAACTATCAAGGCAACAGTAAGCAGCCCGAATACTATCAACCCTAACACACCTGAAAGTCACAGTCCAACAAGTACGAGTACAGGTGGTTTGCTATCTCATTTTGCTGAACGATTACTTCTTTTCTGTTCTAGCAGGAAATACATTGTACTTACCAGCCATCTTCATTTTATTTGACATTAACTTCCATCAGTAATGCCCGGTAAGGAGGAAGAGGGATTTTTCCATTATTCCTGTTCCTGCTGCCTAACCAATGTGAGACAATATACGACTCTGAGCACCTCTTTTCAGTATTACTTACACTAGTTTCCTGACAACAGTCACAGTTATGCCTCCTTGAAAATCTCGTTGCGATAATATGCAAGTACTATTTCATCTTTATTGAAAAAAGGGAGATTTTATACAGTTTTTCACATTACATGAAAAAAAAATGATAGCAACAATATCGTATTTCAATTTGATGCTGTCATCTGCAGCCTTGACTCAAACCCTAGTCACTGTAATTAGAATTAAAAGAAAAAAATAATGGCTAAATACTGTAGGTGGTGTGTGCCTTTACCCCTGCAACACATACCTATATCTGTTGCAGAGCTGATGCTGCACCAATAAAAATAAAAATACTTGCAAGAGTAAAAAAATACATGAAAATGCAGGTAACTTATATTTGAAATTCTTCCTTTATGTATCTTTGCATTTACAATAGATACAAGGATAACTCGAAGGAGGAAACAACTTAAAATACAAGCAAGAACATCAATGAAGATAACATCAGGCGTGTTTCTTGCTTGTAACCACTGAGACTGGCTGATGCTGTTGTCACATCCACACACCCCATTACTGTAACTACAATGAACAGTACAGTTGTGTACTTACCATAAATGTAGATGTTCGAGTGTATTCACTGTTGCAGTCATTACACCTGGGTTATCCTGCTGGCAGGTTACCCACAGTCGGCCTGAATTCCAAAGTCTAGGTCTGGCGTCGGTTGCTGTCGCCTCTTCCCTGACATCAGTGCGTCAGGAGTATAAAAGATGCAGCCAACGCCATTTTCTTCAGTTTTTCTTGCCCCAGATGTCAGGTGCCCCCAAAAGGGTAGGCTAAAGATATGCCAATGCACCAAAAAAATGTATATCTTCATCTACAAGCAAATACACCACATAGGTTGTATAGAATAGAGAACAGCAGATAAGTTGCAGCAAAGATATGGGGGATGGTGGGTGGGTAACCTGGACTGCAACAGTGAATACACTCGAACATCTACATTTATGGTAGGTACACAACTGTACTATGTTCATCGTGTTTCACTGTTGCAGTCATTACTCTTGGGTTGAATCCCAAAGCTATGGTTGGGTGGCTGGAGCTAAATAGCATTAGGAGCAGCTATGAGGCCCTGCAGAACTGCAGTGGCAAAGCCTGCCCTGGATTTAGAGCAGAGTGGTAAATTATAGTGCTTTGTAAAGGTGTGCACTGAACTCCAGGTAGCAGCCTTTAAAATGTCTTTGGTTGGTACTCCCCTGAGGAAGGCTGCTGAAGTGGCTGTTACTCTGGTTGAATGTGGCCTAATGCCCTTAGGCACTGGCTTGCCATGTTGTGAATAGCAGAAACGAATGCAGTGGCCTATCCACTTTGAAATAGTCTGCTTTGAGACAGCCTTTCCTTGTGATCCTGCAGCATATGCCACTAGTAGTTGCTCAGTCTTTCTGAAAGCTTTGGTTCTGTTCAAGTAGAAGCATAGCTGTCTATGTCCAAAGAATGCAGAAGTATCTCCCCCTTATTCTGTGGGTTTGGATAAAAAGTAGGCAGATGAATAGTTTGGTTAAGGGCCACACTGGACACTACCTTAGGCATAAATGTCGGGTTTGTCCTCAAAGAAACCCTGTCTGGATAAAAAATGATAAAAGGTTCCACAGCCATGAGTGCCTGCAGCTCTGAGACTCGTCTTGCAGAGGTTATTGCTGCGAGCAGAGCTGTTTTCCAAGATAAAAACTTTATATCAGCTGTAGCGGCTGGCTCAAAACGGGGCACAGTGAGTTTTTCCAAAACATAACTGAGGTCCCATGCAGGTATTAGTGATCTCCTTGGAGGCCTTACGTTTTTGGCTCCTCTGAGGTATTGCCTTAACAAAGGATAAGAAAAGATTGGTGGCTCTGTATTGTAATGAGCCGAAATTGCAGAGGCATGAATTTTAATTGATGAAAAGGATAGGCCTTTGTCCAGCATCTCAGTTAAGTATTGCAAAATCTGACGAATATTTGGTACTGCTGTGTCAATTCCTTGTGCCTGGTTCCAGGCACAGAATCTCTTCCATTTTCCAGCATAAGATTTTCTTGTACTAGGCCTCCTGGCCTCCAAAATAACATCCATCACCGCTTTAGTGAGAGGTGTGTTTTGTATGACTACATTATCCGCCATGCTGCCAGATTTAAGGTCTTGAGTTGGCTGTGCTGGATCTGATTGTTTTGTTGGGACAGTAGGTGAGGTATTTGAGGTAAGGTCCAAGGCTGGGCATTGAAACAGGTTCCTTAGGATTGGATACAAGTACTGGCGGGGCCAGTCTGGGGCAATCAGTATCATTTTTGGCTTCTCTTGTCTGACCTTTAGGAGTACCTTGGGGAGGAGAGGCAGTGGAGGAAAGGCATATACTGTTAAGTTTTTCCAGCTGAAAGATAGGGCATCCACTTTCCATGCTTGTCTGTGATAAGTCCTTGTGCAGAATCTCTTTAGTTGGCAGTTGTGAGGAGAGGCAAATAGGTCTATGTCCGGGCATCCCCATTTCCTTGTTATCATGTTGAAGACTTGTGGATACAATTTCCACTCGTGGGGATCCATGATGTTTCTGCTTAGTTCATCTGCCAGAGTATTTATCTTTCCTGGCAGGAATTGTGCCTGCAGATGTACTTGGTAAGTCAATGCTGTATCCCACAAAGTCATGGCTAGTCTGCAGAGGGGGTAAGAATGAGTGCCTCCCTGCTTGTTTATATACCACATGACCGTGGTATTGTCTGTCTTTATCAGTAGTTGTCCCGGATGAAGTAGGTCCTTGAAGACTGTCAGGGCATTCTGAACAGCTAGAATCTCTTTTTGATTGATATGTAGATGCATTTGGTTGGCGGACCATGTGCCTTGAAAACATCTTCTTGCCATGTGTGCCCCCCAGGCATAATCTGAAGCATCCATTGTCAATGTCTGCCTGGCTGGGGGTAAGGTGAATGGCTGTCCCTTGTTCTGGTGACAGGCCTTCGCTCACCATCGAAACTTCTGTTGCAGGCAGGGAATGATAGTAATTATTGTTTCCAGGTTGTGACAATGCTGAGTCCAAACACTTTTTAGGTACCATTGAACTTTCCTCATATGCAGTCTTGCATATGCAATTAGTAGAATGCAGAATGCCATGAAGCCCAAAGCCTGCAGAATTTTTCTTGCAGATAACTGGGCCTTTGTTGCCAGCAGTTTGAAATACGTAGTCAGTTGCCTTTCTTTGTCTGGCGTGAGATAAGCCATCTGGCCAGTTGTATTTAAGCTTGCACCCAGAAATATTCTCTCTTGAGAGGGTACTAGTTTTGATTTTTGTTCATTGACTGTGGACACTAGGCATGGTAGTAATCTCTTTACAAACGCCAGATGCGGTAGTAGAATGCCCTTGTTCTCTGCTTGTATGAGGCAGTCGTTCAAGTAAGGATATATTTGTATTCCTCTTTGTCTGCAGAATGCAATTACTGGTGCCAGGCACTTTGTGAAGACCCTGGGCGCAGTCGATAAGCCAAAGGGCAGTGCAGAGAATTGGTATTGCATTGAGCCAGCTTTGACTCTGAGGTATCTTCTGCATGTTTGTCTGACTGGGACATGCAGGTATGCCTCTTTTACGTTTAAAGTCACAAGGCAAGCCTTCTTGCCCAGCATGGGCAGAAGCTGCTGTAAGGTCAACATTTTGAATTTTGGTATATCCAGATATGTGTTTAGAATGGATAGGTCCAGTATTGGTCTCCAGACTTTGTCCTTTCTGGGTGCCAAGAACAGTCTTGAATAAAATCCTTGTCCCTGCTCTTGTTCTGGTACTTGTTGAATGGCCCTCATGTCCATGAGGGATGCCTCTGCCCACTGGTTTTTTGGTAGGTCTGGCCAACCGTTTGCCCTTGGCAGGGTATGAAAGTGAAACTTGTAGCCCTGTGACACTATGTCTAAGACCCATTTGTTCTAGGTTATTATGTGCCAATTTTGAGAAAAAAAGTGCTAGTTTCCCCCTAAAGGTGCTGCCAGAAGATAAGTGCTTGGCGCAGGCAGGGGGAAGTCATTGGGATTGTTTCCTGTAAGGCTGTGATTTGTCTTCTCCACTTTTGGAGGTAGAAGCACCCCATTGTTTAGATCTGTATGAACCTTGGGGCTGGGATCTGCCTCTTGGGCGTCTGTATCTCCCCTTTGTGGTCTGTCTGACACTGGAAAGGACCAATTCTTTGTAGGCCAGTGTCTGCTAAATCTTGGAGGCTGTACCTGTAAGAAATCCTTGACTGTTTGCATAGATTTAGCTTTATCCTCCATTTTCTTTAACACCTCTTCTGCTTTAACACCAAACAAAGTATCATGCTGTAATGGAGCATCTAATAATTATGCTTTAACATGACCTGGTAAATGTTGCTCCTTTAACCAAGCATGCCTCCTAATGAGAGAACCCGTGACAGCGGCCCTGAAGGAGGCCTCCAAAGAATCAAAACCACATTGCAAAGTATGCTTTCCAAGTTGTTCAGCTGCATGCAATAAATCCTGCATTTCTTTGTTTTCTGTGCATTCAGAATTTATCAACATTTTCTGTTTAAGCAGTGACATAATATATTGCTGATATTTGAGCATATGAAACTGGCAATGTAAAGCCCTTATAGCCAAGGTAGCAGAGGAGTAAATCTTCTTTCCTCATCTGTCTAATGCCCTAGAATCCCTATCGGAGGGGGTAGGGTTTTTTGCAAAGGATGCCTTGACCCCTTTGGGACCCTGAGAAATAGTTGCTGAGTCAGCAGCAGGGTTTTTGAAAAGGAATTTATGAGAGTCAGGCACCCTGTAGTACCTGTCCGGCTTAACAGGAGCTGGAGGTAAGGAGTCAGGGGTCAGACTGGACTCTGAAAATACATCATCAACAATGTCTAACACAGGTGGAATAGCTAGGGGCCTGTGTTGTGGTAGTAAAAGGAAGTCCCTGAGCCTTTTCTTAGATTCAGAATAATCTTGGCTCTCCCAGTGGAAATGTTCCCTCATGGTGTGCAAGGTTTCCCCAAAAGAGTAATCCTCAGGAGGAGAGGCTGAAGGGATAGATTCTTCAGCATCAGAATCCTCATAGGGAGGAAGAGAGTATTCCTGATCAGAAGAGGAATCTGAACAAATGGAAACCTGATCTGAAGAGTCATACTCTGTTGTCTTGCCTAGGCCTCTTATCAGGAGGGAGATGGGAACCCCTGATCAAAGTAATTAAGTCTTCGGCCATTTTGGGCATCTGTTTTTTGGGCATGGATGCCTGACCATGAGGCTGTTGTACTTGTTTCTTTGTCTTTAAAGATGCTTTAGTCTTTGCCTTTGTAGCTGGAGTCGCTTTAATGTACAATTGAGTAGGTCTGAAAACACCCTCAGAAGCCGATGCCTGCTCAGTGGCTCCGGACCCATCTGAGGGAATAGTTTCTGAAGGTCGAATACCTTGAGCTCCCAGCGGCCTAGGCAACTCCACGTGGGAGTGTATAGTGGCCTGCGGGTCCAAAGTAGCGGACGTCAGGCTCACTAAGAGCTGGCGAACCGGCGACTGGCTTAGCAGAAGCCTCGTCATCGGTTTTAGACATCGGATGCCTGTCCTTTTCTTTTTCCTTGCGTTTCTTGTGAATTGCGGTAGTCGGTTGGCTATCCAACGGCATTGTGTAATTAAATCTTCTGCCAAAATAGTGTAATGCAAATTCATACCGGCGCTTTATAATGCGCTGGTTAAATCTAGCACAAAACAGACAACAAGCAACGTCGTGGTCAGGGCCTAGGCAAGGAATACAGTAAGAATGAAAATCCTTATGAGGTATTTGCTTCCCACAAGAAATACAATTATTAACTTTTTCTGACATCGGTTTGGAGCAAGAAAAAAGTTTTCCCCAATGGGGTACTTAGCTTTTAATGAAGACTTCGGATCTGAAATTCGAACACGAAAATCTGAGGAGTCGGCCGACCGGCACTTGCGAACTGCTTCTGCTCCAGGCACTGCGCCGCAAGAAAGACCGAAGAAAATGGCATCGGCTGCGTCTTTTATACCCCTGGTGCACTGATGTCAGGGAAGAGGCAACAGCAACCGACGCCGGACCTAGACTTTGGAATTCAGGCCGTCTGCGGGTAGCCTGCCAGCAGGATAACCCAAGTGTAATGACTGCAACAGTGAAACACAAAGAACATTAGAAATAAATTAATGGATTGCTGCTGCCAGCAATGTGCGTTACTGTGTCTTGTTCATACTGGGATATAGGGTATTCTGCCAATACAAATCAAAATACCTGCAAGAGAAAAAACTAACCCTAAACATTCTGGTAACTTGTGATAGTATTTCTTCCTTTAAATATATTTCCATTTATAATAAATGCATAAATAACTTAAGAACTACAACTACAAACATCTGCAAGAGAAAACCCATCCCTGAAGATACATTTCCTTTTTTTATTGCCACACACTTGCATTTAGATCACAGGAGATTTCTAGGCTAACAGCCCAGGGGCCCTTACAAGCCTAGCCAAGTTCAACCCTTGTTCCCTACAGGGGCCAGAGATATGGTCAAGGATTACAAGCCAGTCTAAATCGGCACCTACTGCCCCTATCCAAGACGGACACAGGTGAACTCTGGGGTGAATCTGCACCTTCCCATCCAATCTTCCAAGTTATGCTTAAATAGGGTCAACGAAGGGCTCTGTTTAACTTGAATTAGAAGTTTGTTCCAGAGGACAGCTGACCTCTGTGAGACATATCTGTCTCTCCAGCAACTCCTGTTGATGTCACAGGCTAGGTTAAGCTCCTTACAGTGAGTGAATCATGTATCATTTAACTTATGAATGTGCAACATAGCCATTAAGGCAGGATCAGAGAGGTTGATCTGCATGCAAGGCACAGGTCGCCTCTGAGTAGTCTATATGATACGGAGTAAAGTGATAGTGATTTCAGTCTGTCCGCGTATGACTTGTGCTGAAGACCTTGAATTTTCTTTGTGAGAACACTGAGGTTTCTCAAGTTGCTGCAGGTGCTTGGTAAGGTACATACAAAAGGGAGCACTGTACTCTACTATTGGCCTGATGAGGGAGGAGTACAAGGGGTTATAACCTCTTTTGTTTTGGAAGCTATACCCTTACTTATGAGGTGAGCAACAGAGAAGGCCTTCCTAACCACTGTGGAGACATGCTGATCAAAGGTAAGGCTGCTGTCAATCTGTGTGCCCACATCTCTCACCACTGATTTAGACCTTAGGATGTTGCTGTTAATATGGTAATCCACAGGGATGAATAATGCATTTTTTGCATTGAGTTTAAGTTCATGACTTTGGCACCAATCATGGGTTTGAATAAGTCCTTCTTGTAGGATGTTGACATCATATGGGGACTTAATGACTGCATCCAGTTTGCAGTCATCAGCTAATTTTGTCAGCCACAGACCTTTTGTTTTTGCCTGTACATCAGAATGGATTCCAAACAACAGGGAGGGCTACAGCACAGACCCTTGTGAAGCACCATTGGTAATGGGTCTGCTGGTGGAGGTGGAATCCCCTGTTTTGACTGTATATGTTCTGTCAGTAAGCCAGTTTGCAACCCATCTGACAATATATGGGTTGATGACCAGCTGGGTGAGTTTTTCACTGATGCTTGAGTGGGGGATTGTGTCAAAGGTCTTGGCTAAGTCTAGGTAGGCCATATGCACAGATTTCCCTTGTCCAGGGCACTGGTGACATTCTCGAAGAAGCCTACCAGGTTCAACAGGTATGATCTGCCCTTGACAAAATCAAACTAGGTTGGGTCAAGCATCTGATGGCTTCCTATATCTTTGTTGTTAAGGTCCATGATGATTCTCTCCATGGCCTTGCAGATAAGACTGAGCAGGTTTACAGGTCTATAGTTTCCAGGGTCAGTGGATGTATCTGTTTTCCATTCTGCAGGGACAAAAGCAGTGCTTAGGTTGTGGTTAAACACAGTACTCAAAGGTGTTGCTATCTCCTGTTTTAAACGACTTAAGAAAGCAGCCTTGAATGTTATGAGGTCCCATAGAGACAGCATTTTTGGCTTTGGAGAGAGCGGTTAAGACCTGCTCTTTAGATATACAAGGTGGGGAGCAAATGGTAGGAATGTACTGGGGTGTATGTGGTGGGGACAGGGGGGAAAAGTTTTCACTAAGCTTGTCCCCCAGTAGGTTGGTTATTTCTATAAGTTCAGTATATATGGTGCCATTCACCACAACTTCAGTGTAAATCTGGGCTTTTACTTTAAGGTTTAAGATATAGCTAAAGATTTCCTTATGGTTATATCCTTAGCCAGGGATGCTAATTTAGATTCATAGTTAGCTTTAGAGGACTTCAGAATACGTCTTATTTGCTTGTTCAAACTGAGAAGGGTGTGCTGCCGATTCTGTAACCATTCCTTCATGTTCTTAGACAGCAATTTTTTCCTCTTGTTTTATAGCCTGTTTATGGCAGATGTCCATCAGGCAGGCTTGTTATTTCTCGGGGATCCTACTTTGGTCTCATCAGGTACTGCAGAGTCAATACAATTGTATACAGAGCAGTGGTGTACATCTCAGTACAGGTGTCCTTGCTGTTATTAGGAACAGGAGCTCTGAAGCTGTTCATGCTGTCTCTTAAGAGAATGTAGTTGGCTTTAGAGAAGTGTTTTTGCCTAACTTTCCTGAAGGGCATGTGACATAATTATTACTTCTGTGACAATGTGAGGTATTGCCAGCTATGCCAGGAGAAGCAGGGCAGTAGATGTGCCACATATGCCAACATAGCTAGCTGGAGTTTTGTAAAGAATTACATGTCATTTGTTTATCAAACTGATTTGTACAGATGCTTGTGATGAAAAATGTATTTGTAAAGCTGCTGGTGTTAAAAATGTACCAACAGTATGTCCTGCTGGACAGAAAAGAAATATACATGCATATCAGACTGTACTACCGTAACTGATTAAAATGTATATATTGTAATACAGAATACTGACAGAGACAAGATTAAGCTTGGACGCAGCTAACTTTTAGAAAAAATATCCTGAAATTAAATTACCTGGTTTAGGCCATAAAGATTGTATCTTACAGTTGATTGCAGCCAGAGACAAAATGCCTATAAAGCAAGGACTAGGAATCCCGCTGTATTGTCCTTAGCAGTGAACTAATTAATACCCTGGAAGGGTGGAAGTGTTGAAATGATTTTATGGCTTCCAGATGCTATAACACATCTCAGCAAAGCTCTATCTGTGTGTAATATATATATATATATATATATATATATATATATATATATATATATATATATCTTTAAGATTCTGGTTCAGTTTCTAGTAAAGGGGGTACAATGGGCTCCAGAAGTCAGATGACCAGATGTATGTGATGTCATTCTGTAATCCAGCACTGAAATTATGTTTTAATACTAGACGAAACAGTCATCTCAGGGTAGTCTGTTTTTGAAACCTGACATAGAAGGATCACTCACCCACTTCATCTTGACTTGCTTTAGTAAGTAACCAGGGAATAGTAATTCTTTAGATCAGTCAGGAAAATACAGTGAAATTAGTTAAGTACTGTTTTTCTGTATCTTTGTGAATCTACTCATCTGTGTTACTTTAATACTTCCTGTGACTCAAACTCTGGTGGTTACTGTAAATAGATATTTGGTATTTTCATGTTCTGTTACTATTTATTATTAAATATATTTAAACCTTTCATTGTGGCTGGTCCTTTAGAGAATATTTTAACCTTTGAGTACTTGTATTTATTTGGTAACACTGTGGCCACTCCTGAAAGCCTTACTACATTGGTCAAACACTACCATTTGTATTAATATTAATTTTACTCAGCATGATTGTGTACTCTTGTAAGAGCCTTCGAGTAGCTGGCTTTGGAGTGTTCTGGTGCAGTATCCACCTTGTAGTCTGGGCAGAGGGACATAGCTAGTAAATCTGTGCCAGCCTTTCCCAAGGAGATATATATATAGATATATATATATATATATATATATATATATATATATATATATACGTGTGTGTGCGTGTGTGTGTGAAAATCAAATCTCAAATAGCGTGTGGGTCAGCTACTTGGAGCAGGGACACAAAGCACTGGTTTCACAAAGAGGGTGGTGGAAGACTTGGTCTGGGACTCTCAGCTGAGGACTCAACTCTAGAGCTGTGCCAATGGGGTGTCTTACCGAGGGCCTGAGAGAGAAAGAGAGAGGGAAACCCAGACCCTAAACTGAGTGTTCCCTGTGTGCTCTTAAAGGAAAACTCCATCCTCTCCTACATTTTAACTCAATCTTTAAGTTCTTTTCTCCCTAAAATATGGTTCCAGCAATGTGTAAGTACCCAAAACCTGCTTGCACTTTTTAAAACCTTTACTTCCTTGCACTGGAGTCAAAGGAAGAGAAAGCCCATCTACTTCTTTTCTTAAACTCAACTTCTCACAGACTTTGCAGATTAATTTGTCTCCGCCTGCATGACACATCACAGACACAGTTAAATCTGTAGTTTACCCTGTCAGGTACTGCTGTCAATTTCAGATAGACAATTAATCCTGTAATATTAGGAAAACAGCAGCTGATACAAAGTTGTGAAACTGTTTTCCACTCATTGCAGAGAGGAGGAGAACTTAACACTCCCCTTTCACTGCAAAACAAAGCAATTAGATCAGTCAGGGGTTTAACAGCAATTGTCACCTCTTTTGACAAATTTACATAAGCAGCAACACAATACTGAAATGCTAAACTTTAAATTTTGGTTATTTATGTTAAGATAACTTAAATATAGCATCAAAGATTTCTGTTACATTTACAGAAAAGTCAGAAAATATTTTTTCTTGCAAATTATATAATGTATTTACCATTTTCAAGCCCCCGTCACCACAGGCCAGAACTGCAGAATGACAGACAGGTGGCAACCCTATCAACTAGGTGCACTGATAATGTTCATAAAAAAAGTCTTTTATGCTTCTATGTGACATCCTTCCAGAAGGGGATGCATACCTGGTACAAGCAGATGCATGGTAAGAGATTCCCACTGACTGAGTCAGTCCTAAATTGTTAAGAGTGCATGAGCATTTTGCAGTCCACAAAGGAAATGCGACAATTGATGGCAACTATAATATACAACTGAATTTCTTTAACTTACTTTTACTATGTGCCCTTGCATTAAAAACATTAAGAAAAGGAAGTCAGAATTACTAAACTGTGTTTAAATATACACACACACACACACACACACACACACACACACACACACACACACACACACACAAACTATCTGTGTGCAATATGGGTGCATTCAATTCGTTATTTATAATAAACAGCGAATGCATACATTATAGTAAACGTTGCTTAATGTTTTACTTGGTCACTGTCACACATTGGTATGTGTTGCACATGCAATCTTGGTCAATGTCTTTATGTCAGTATTTTTTTTTTCTTTGTATTGCTAAATGCATTTAATACTTATCTTTGCCAATGGCTGAAAAAGGTCCTGGGACCAGTTCACTTTCCTGGCTACCAAAGTATAAATAAATATGAAATAGAAAAAAAAAAAAGGAGGGTGAACATGACAGAAACATTTAAGGAACTAGTAAAGCACATTTTAATTTTGCATCATTCATGAGAGAAGGAAAAAAAAATTCCACTGAAGGCATTGGGAAGAAGTAGATGGACTTAGTTTGGAGTCCTAATACTTGTCACCTGTAAATGTACAGCAAAGATCATTTGCTGCAGTGAGGGGGGGAAGGTCTGTCAATTCTTTTAGAACTACAAAAATTCCCATTACAAAAGCCTATTTACCTATTTCTTTTGCTGGAAGTAGCTAATAGCTATTTATAGCATAGCACAAGCTCTGACAGACATAAATGAGGGTCAGTCAGGAAAACACAAAAGTAGCTCTGTTACAGAAGGTGTGTTTAGATGACAGTGCTTCACAGTCCTACCATTCTATCTTAATGGCATGAGAAAACACCACCACTTCCTTATGTCTCGCATGACTCATATAAAAAGGACTTGAAATGTATTCTGGGAAGAAGGAATGAAAGCAAGAAAATAAAGATCACATTATCAAGGCAGCCCCCATCATCTGCCATTTTAAGGGAAACGCATTAAAATTGTAAAAGAAGCACTTGGGAGTGATTTTGAGGCATTAAAATGGAACAAAAACAAAAATACAATGAAAAATATGTTTTTTGAGTTCTAAGGTGGAGTTTTCCTTTAAGGGAAATTGTGCTTGGTGCATAGAGCTGCATCTGGAAATACTGTGTGTCTATCTTTGTTCCAAGTGAACGTCCCTCACCGGTGTCAGTGGTGAGATTCAGGTTTCTTGATTACTGGCCCAGACAAGGGGTGTCACAAATTCGAATGAGACTGACATATGATCAAACTTCACCAGGGAGGGCTGCACACTTGTGGTGGTACACCAATCATCCATACTGGTGAGTACTAGATCAAGAATGTTGGAGCCCCTTGTGGGGGTGCCAACTATCTGTTCCAGGGCACTGGAGTGGGTGAGTGTGTTAGTACACCCATAATTTACCTAATCTATAGACGGGTAGCTAAAGTCACCCATAACCAGAGTGTTTGGTTGTATCCAAGTAGACAGTGTGGATATCATGATTCATGGAGGGGGACCTGTAGCTAATGATAACCCTACAGTTATTTCTACCTGGAGTAACTCTAGGGAATTGTTCTGTTTAACCAATCTAGACGTGCATTCATCTTTGATGAAAATTGATACTCCTCCACCATTAGTTCTCACATGTTCACTTTGTGTTCTGAACGTGTGGAAGGCCTTACAACCTGGCATGGCCGGGGTGCTCTCCGCGACCTTGAACCAGGTCTCTGCGACTGCACATCTTCCAAAGTGAGAAATGTTTCCAGTGAGTGCAGTTTCAGATTTAGACTCCTAGTATTTAGCAACATAACACCTTGAGGTTGTTTATAGAGGATATTTTTAAATCGGGAATTTTGTTCTTGTGACATTGCCTTAAAAAGGCACCATGGGGGAGGCAAGTGCTTTAGCCAGCAACTAAAAGCCAAGAGGTGACAAGTGAAGACCATCTCTTGCAAAGCATCATGGTCTAACAACCACATCATCCAAGGCAGATAGGTACTGGATTCCCTTGGAATGATACCAGAAACTTAGCAAACCATTGAAGTCATTCATTTTTTGTCAGTATTGTAGAATCATCCTAGGTGAAGGAAGAATGCTGCTTAAGGCTAGGGACATACCTGCCTGGGACACGTATTCAGAGAGCTCAATCATGTCTCTCTTCATACAGTCCAGAGAGGTACGTCTCTAGTCATTCACACCCACATGGACTATGACAGAGTCATAACAATACCTGTTGTTGAGAGACCTGAGTGTGTGTGTGATATGGTGGATTCTGCCACATGACAGACAGCGGACTGTGACTTTTTCCTTATCCAACCTGGTGAGTAGGAAATCTGGCTCTCTCACAAGTGAGTCACCTATGATTAAAACATTAGATATTGTGTTTTACCTTAGGGGCTTGTTAGGTGAGACTGGTGCAAGTGTTTTTATATGTACTGTGTTCAGCTGGTAGTGAATTATGTGAAGCGTGTTTATGTTTGGGAGGTTTTTGATCTTTAGGTAGGCTTCTGGCGAGTACCTCCGCATATGTGGGTTTAGGTGCTGCATGCGTGGTTGGTGCAGTAGGTGAACTGTGTGAGTTGACAACACTTTTAATATTAGATATGTTGATTTGTGAGCAAGACAGCATATATTCTAAACTCTTAATATAGATGCATCTCTCACATATTAAATTTCTGTGAGACAGAAGTACAGGGTTGTCAGTGTACATGAGGCAACTGCTACACTGCCTCATGATGGCCATGTTGACCAGGCCGGCTGGAGAAACTGTGGGAAATTGTCCATCCATAATACAAGGTATTGTACTGTGGTCAGTATTGGGGAGAGGACTAGAAGGACCAAGGTATGGCTGAGGAACTACTAGAAGTTCTAAACTGCAAGAGGCTTAGAGGGTGAGACTTGTATTGGTACCTTAGAGGCTCAGCTGAGTGTCCCTCTGGGCAGTGAAGCACAACAGCGAGAAACCTCATATGGAGCACCAGCAGTTGACTAAGGGAAGATGTACTTGTCTGGTACTTTACATCTATAACTGCCAATGATAAGCGCTACTGTGCCGTAGTGTGAGGTGGTGCACATCAAGCAAACGCAGGCAATAAACAGTAAAGAAACTGATCAGATTTAAAACACTCTTACCAATGATAGCGCATGATACTGGGCCCTGGGCCAACAATCACCAGTCATATGGGTCCTTAGCCACATTCTTCTCTCACAACAAACACAAAGACACTTGAAGGACAGTACACAAATTCAGCTCAAATCACTCAAACTAAATCAATAAAAACATACTGTTTTTGTCCCAACAGTTTCCTACAATGTAAAACTCAATCCACCACACTGATTTTTAACACCAAGACATATACATTTACACATTAGGATCACTGCATTTTCATGTTTTTTTTTTGTCTCAAAACTGCTTATTGATTTGTACATGAGGGTGACTTTTACATTACAGTTTACACTATTTATGCTTTGTTAACCAGGTTATTGCCTTTTTGTCACTGCCTTTAAGCTAATCAAGTTAAGTCACTGGCCACCAGTAGCTTCAAAGCTTTCCATTAGTCATCATACTCAGACTCCCATTTGGCTTGACAACTGGAAGAGAACATGTGCAAAAAAGATGGACAACTTGCAGCTGTGACACAAAATCAACAAACTCTGGAAGGCTTCAAATATACACACACAGGATATCAAACAAGTTACTGAAACTATGAACAGCAGAATTTAAAATGAGTGAACAATACTAGAAGTCAGAATCGCACCTTTTATAAATAAAGAAGTTATGTACTCACCATAACGTTCTGTGTTGTCCATCGAAGTACCTCAGATCTTGTTTGCTGACTTTAGTTGTTGTTTGTCTTTCGGCTTTTCCTGGTAAGGGGTCGCCACAGCGGAACTCCAGTCCGCTAATGATTGGCAGTAGATTTTTACGAAATGCCGAGGTGTCAGCTCGATGTCCAACCTTCAACGAAGGCATGCCCATTTATGCACGCATGTCTTTCGAATGCTACCAAACCGCAGGGAGAACATACAGACTCCACACAGAAGGCACTCCCCAAGCCCAGCCGAGAATCGAACGGGAGAACCTCTTGCTGTGAGGTAACAACGCTACCGCCGTACCACCGCGACATCATTTGCTGACTTTAGTAAAAAGGAAATATTTGCAGTCAAATAGGAAGAAGACTACATGTGGAGCAGAATATAAAGGACAGTCACATCCAGTAACTACGCATTTTTCCAGAAGTTCACACAGGAGCGGGCTGGTTGGTGGGGAGTTGAGAAAGAATGAAAATGGACAGCACAGATGGAACGTTATGGCAAGTACATAACTTCTTTACCTATTGTTGTCAATTTTCAGTCTATCCTCAACTGATGGGACAGAGTCCCCAGCTACCTAAATTCCAGGCTGGACTCAAGAAAGGATACTCTTGAGCACCACTGAAAGTACAGTTGTGTACACTTACCATAAATGTAGATGTCCGAGTGTGTTCACTGTTGCAGTCATCACATTTGGGTTATCTGCTTGCAGTAGCCCTCAGTCGTCCTGATTATCGAAGTTTTGGGTCCTGCGTCGGTTGCTGTCTCATCTTCCATGACGTCAGGTAGTCAGGGGTATAAAGCATGCAGCCAACGGAATTACATCAGTTTTTCTTGCCCCAGATGTCAGGTGCCCCCATAATGGGAAGCAAATATATATACAAGGTTACACCTCCAACAAAAAAGCAAATACACCAAAAAGCTTTAAGCATAGTAAACAAGAATAGAGGTATAGCCAAGAGAAGTCAGGGGTCTGGAGGGAGGGTAACTAGGACTGCAACAGTGAATACACTCGAACATCTACATTTATGGTAAGTGCACACAACTGTACTATGTTCTTCCTGTTTCACTGTTGCAGTCATCACATTTGGGTAGATTTCCAAAGCTAAGGATGGGAGGAGGAAATCAGATAACATTAGGACCAGCTATAAGGCCCTGCAAGACTACAATGGCAAAGCCAGCTTTGGATTTATAGAAAATTGGCAAGTGGTAATGCTTGGTGAAGGTATGTACAGAACCTCCAGGTAGCAGCTTCTAGGATGTCCCTGGTAGGGACACCTCTGAGAAATTCTGTAGAGGTAAGATGCAGCCCTGGTTGAATGCGGTCTTATCCCCTGTGGGGTAGGTTTTCCATGCTGCAGAAATGAATGGAATGGCCTATCCATTTAGAAATGGTTTGCTTTGAAATGGCCTTCCCCTCTGTCCCTGCAGCAAATGAAACCAGCAGCTGTTCAGATTTTCTGAGAGGTTTAGTCCTGTCCAAGTAAAATCTAAGTTGTCTGTGCACATCTAAGGAGTGCAGTATTCGTTCCCCTTTGTTCTGTGGATTAGAAAAGAAACTGTCAAAAAACAAACCAAAAGGTTCTGAACCAGCAGGTGTAAAACTCCAAAGGTTTATTAGGAAATATGAAAGTAAAGCGCTTTTCGTCTCCCTTAGTAGGAAGACTTCTTCAGACAAAGTAAAAAAATCATCTAACACAATTTAAAACCAAAAAGGCACCAAAAAAAAAAGGGGTATGTTACAAAATTACAAACAGCTGCCTTAATTGAACCCACTGACATACCTTCACATTTAAAGTTGTATTACATTAAAAGCATAAATAAATGTCTACTTTGTATAGACAAAGTGCCAAACATAAAAAAGTTTTCAAAAAAAAAGGGAACACAAACTTGATAAAAGTAACAAAGAATGTCTTAGTGAAGATTCATGAACACATTCAAGTGTAAATACGGTTTGTTTCCCTTAAAATACATTTTAGCAACATCTTTTCGTAGGGTAAACAAAACTCATGCAGAATCTTGTGGTTAAAAAGAAAATAAAATGAAGTAGTGCTTGCAACTAAGCATATACAAATATAGTATCCATTCCTTAAAAAGTTTAGGTTAGGAGAAGCATCGTCGGCAGCTTTGGACCTATGCGGTCTGTCTCTGTCTTTATCTTTGCATTTTTTCGGAATGTCGGTAGTCGGGTGGCTTACCGAAGCCATATCTGGGTAATTGAACCGAATACCAAAATATTTAGAAGCGTAAATATACCGACGACGAATAGTTCATTGTTTAAATAAGGCAGAAAACTGACAGCGCGGTACGTCATGGTCAGGGCCTAGGCAAGGAATACAGTACGAATGAAAATCTTTATGAGGTATTCGCTTTCCACAAGAAATACAATTATTGACTTTTACTGACATCAGTTTAGAGCAAGAAAAAGTTTCCCCAACGGGGTACTTAGCTTAGTTGAAGACTTTGGTTCTAAAACTCAAAAATGAAAATTTCAGGAGTCGGCCGACCAGCAATTGCGAACTGCTTCTGCTTCGGGCACCGCACGGCAAGAAAGACTGATGTAATGGCGTCAGCTGCATGCTTTATACCCCTGGCTACCTGATGTCATGGATGAGACAGCAACCGATGCAGGACCCAAGACTTTGATAATCAGGCCGATTGAGGGCTATTGCAAGCAGATAACCCAAATGTGATGACTGCAACAGTGAAACACGAAGAACATCCAAATGATGCTCTACCTCTGGAGATCAGATCAAATTTGTAATGAGCAATAAAAGTATGGGGAGTAGCCCAAGTTGCTGCTGGCCATAAATCATCCATGGATATTCTGGACTGAAATACTGAAGAGGTGGCCATGGATCTAGTTGAATGGGCCTGTAACAGTTTTGGTAGAGTACCGTCCAATTTGTTATAAACAAATGAAATACAATCAAGTTAGCCACTGAAATAATGTAACTTTGGCAACTAGTGTTTCCCAATTTTTCTTCTGTGACTAAAACAATTGGTCAATTTTTCTGACATATTTTGTTCTATCTACGTAAAAATTTAATTGTTTGTGGACATCCAATAAATGCAACATGTATTCGGCTGTGTTAGCAAATTTAGGAAAAAAGTACTGGAAAATTAATGGACTGACTATTAGATTCTGACTTCGCCTTAGGAAGAAAGGATGCATTAGTCTGTAATGTAACCCTATTCTTGTGAAAAATCACGTATGGTGGTTTAGAGGCCAAGGCTCGAATCTCAGAAATTCCTCTGTCAGAGATAATAGCTACCAGACTAAAACTGACTTCCAAGAAAGGTATTTTAAGGTCACATGCAGCTGCTGGTTCGAAGGAGGATTGAGTAAGTGCCTGCAGTACCAGAGTCAGGTCCCATGGGGGAGTAGGATCTTTAAAAGGGGGTCTCATATGAAGAGTGCCTTTCAAGAAGCCTTTGCTCAATTTATGAGATACGACAGAAGAACCATCAAACCCAGTGTGAAAATGTGATACCGTCACTAACCGAACTTTAACGGTAGATGCACTAGCTCTTTCTTTAAAAGGATGTGTCAAAAATTCAAAGATGCTATGCATCAGGTCTGAAAAAGGTTCAATATTATTTTGATGAGCCCAGTAAATAAAACCTCTTCCATTTCTTGAAAAAGAGTTTTCTGGTGGAAGGTTTATGGGAAGATAAAAGTATATCATAAACAGGTAAAACGAGTATAGGTTGTCTGGCTATTAAGGGAAGTGGAAAATCCAGGCAGTCAGCCTAAAGTTGTTCATGTCTGGATGACTCATGCCTGTCGGGTGCGACAGGAGTTCAGGAGTTGGATCCGGAATCCAAGGTTGGTGAAATCAAATCTGTCGATGCAAGAAGGGTGCAATGAGGATGACTTTGCTCTTTAACATGGCAGCTTTCTGTAGGAATTTTGGAATTAGCGGAATGGTTGGATAAGAGTAGAAGAGATCTGGGGGCAATCATGAAATAGAGCATCTCTCAGGGATTCTCCCTGCGAAGGAATTAGGGCTAAGTAGCTGCTGCATTTGTTGTTTAGGGTGGAAGTAAACAGATCGCAGCAAGGCCAGACCCACTGATGAAAAATCAATTCTTTGGCATTCTTGTTGAGGACCATTTGTGAGGTAGAAGAATGTACCTGCTCAGTTTGTCTGCCATCACACTGAATTTCCCCAGAATGTGCATTCCTATGAGAAAACAGTTGGATGAGATCACCGATTGCCTCACTCAGAGCTTCTCGAAACAAGGGGTAAGATCTGGTCCCTCCTTGTTTGTTTATGTACCAAACTACTGACATATTGCCTGTTTGAAATGTAACTGTCCCCACGGGGAGAACATCCTGGGAGGCCAGCAACATTAAAAGCACTGCTTTCATCTCATGGACACTGATGTGCAAGTTGGCCTCTTCAGATAACTAGGTGCCTCGCACTGTTTTCCCAGAAAATGTCACCCACACTCCAGCTGGGAAGCGTCTGTGGTCATTATGGACTTGGGCTGAGGAGGAATAAATGGACAACCTTGTAAAAAACCTGATCTTACTGAATTTACCACCTGAGATCTCCCTTTCATGTCTGATTGATTTGGTAAAGTACTGACCACTGAGTGGCTACCACCCACTTAAGTATTCTAATATAAAATCTGGCCAAAAGTACTAATGTGATCTCCACTGACATTGATCCCAGAGCTTGAAGGACTAGGTGGGCTGAAATATTGGTACTGCAGATTATCTTCCTGACCTGTAATCTTATGGTCTCTTGAGGGAGTAGTGAAGCTATTGTTGACTTTATGTTGAAAATTGTTCCTATGAATTCTAGAGTATGAGTTGGTTCTAGTTGGGACTTTTCATAATTTATGGTTATCCCCAGAAGGCGGCAAGTCTGGAGAACCTGGTCTCTTCCCCTTATCAACGGATGCATGGTTACAGCAGAAATGAGCACGTCGTCTAGATATAGAAACACCAAGAATCCTTGCAGTTTCAAGTGAGCTGCTACTACTGCATGGCACTTGGTAAATACGCTGGAAGTTCTAATGAGACCAAAGGGGAGAACGATGAATTGGTACTGAGTGGCTCTCTGCTGGAAGCGTAAACACCTTCTGGATCATCTGTTTATCTTTATATGACAGTATGCATCCTGATGGTCTACTGAGCACATCCACTCATCCTTGCTCAGAAATGGGAGCATGGACTAAAACGTGACCATCCAAAACTTGGTTTGTCAAACTGACTTGTTTAAGATGCTAAAATCCAAAACTGGTCTCCAGTCGTCCTGTTTTCTTTGGCACTAAAAAGAACCTTGAGCAAGTTCCGCATTCTATCTGTTCTGGTGGGACCTCTTGGATGACTCTTTTTTTCTAGTAGCTTTTGAATTTGAACTGCTGCTTGTTCCTTCTGACTGGCTGGAACATCAGGGATTTTTCTTGAGTTTGGAGGTGGAAAGGAACAGGGAAAAGGGAATTATATAACCTATGGAAATGTTCCTCTGCACCCAAGTATCTTTTAAGTCTAGCCAGGCTCTCTGGTGCAGGGATAACCCCCCCCCCCGACTGCTCCACAGGTGGGAAAATTGGGCCTCCTTTCAGGAGCACTGGTATGGTCTTGTCAAAGGAGGATTCTGTGGACCCTTGGTTTTGCGGGCCACCTCTGCTGCATGGGCATCATCATCCATCAGAGTCCCCTCCTCTGCCTCTGGGGCAATCTTTTCCACGTGTGCCCTGTAGCAGACCCTGAGACTTCTTGAACCACATCTTTCAACTGCCTTGTTGATTCCTGGAAAAGGATCTTTGAGGGGTGGAAAAACATATGCCCATGGCAGACAGGGTCTTTCCATCCTTTTCACACCCGAATAGTGTGCCCTTTACCTCGGGGCCAAACAAAAACATGCCATCAAAGGGAGCATTGATGAACGAAGACTTGAAGGGCTCTGCAAAATCACATAAGCAAATCCAGACATGCCTCTTAATGGAAATGCCTGAACCAGCTGCCCTTGAGGTCCCTTCAGCTACATATGAAACCAGCCTCATGGAAGAAATGGAAATGGATTGCAGGTTAGCCAACTGAGAAGCCACAGATTGAACTTAGTCAGAAACGGCTCCTGAGATGGTATTTGACAACTCCTTAATAAAATCCTTCTGAAGTCTTGTAAGATGTGCCAAATAATTCAGTGATCTTAAAGCAAAAGATCACTGAAGCATACACATTCTTCTCAAATCTGTCCATCACCTGAGACTTTCTTCTGGGGGATGGTCAGTGGAACTCTCCTCGGCAAGTTCCTTTTTTGGTGCCCGCCACTAAGACCATGGCATCAACGGGCACCCCTTTTCCCCCAAAACTGCCTGTCTAACAGGTGGCGCCATAATCTTATCTGGTTGCCAAGGTATAGGCTCAATGGTATCAGGTTCCTTCCATGCTCGGTGAGAGATCAACTCAATGAGCTCATTGGAGGGTGGAGTAATCCAGGAGGTAGATGGGTCAGTACTGAAAGGAATATGGACTTCTTGGAAGAAGGGTTGCTGGGCATCCAGCCACCTCTCTGCTTAAGGATTTCTAGGATGTCTCCAAATGAGACATCTTCAGGAGGTGACCATGGGGACCTTTCAACTTCATCAAAATCTGTATCTTCTGTAACAAACTCCTCTGGTGAGTCCATGTGCTTCCACTTGCACATCGTCTTCCTAAGGACCTCCTCTGTCGGATGTTCTGGAGAGGTATTGGAAGAAAACACAATTCCTTGCGAGGCAGTCAGAGGTCTTGATACTGACTGTCCCTGTGTAAAGACTTGGTGAAACTGTGAATGCCGAGATGTCAGGGTTGAAGATTTAGGATCACAGGGGGTTAGATCGGTCCGTTCTGCTGAGGCAGAGAAAGCAGGCCTGGAAACCTTGGTCTTTTTCCGTGGTGGTTCCGTCGAAGCGGCCAATTCGGGATCCATCCTGAGCATTAGTTTTTTGAGCCTCTGGTTTTCTAAGTATAAGTTAAGGGCGGCCAGATGGCTACAAAGGGTCTTGGGTACAAAAGATAGAAAAATCGAGCAAGTGGTATGGTCATGCTCTCGGCTTTGGCAGAAAACACATCAGTTGTACGTATCTTTATACGGTATATGGCAACCCACATCATCATTTACCCTTCTTAGCTGACATCGGCTAACTACAGCAAATCAAGCTCAAGCAAAATAAAGGCAAAATCCCCAATGGGGTACTTAGATTTAGACAACTTCAAGTAAAGAAGCGAAGCAATTGATGTTACAGTAGACTGCGAATGAACAGTTCTGAGGTCTGTGCATGCAGATGTCACATTTAAGGTCCCTTGTTTATGGCCATAAGTGTAAAGTCTCATGCACCTACAGCAACCAGGCTTAAGCTTTTGTATAGGAGCCGACATTCAGGTAGCCTGAGGCAGGGAATCCCACACTAAGAATACTGCAACACAGGAATGGAAGGACATCTCTCTTTGCAGCATCAAAGGCAGATCACATCAGTGAAAGGGAAGACCTCTGATCCGAAAAGGCAAGCTTCTGGACCGCAACCCTCCACTGCTCCAATGGCAAAATTCCAGAGGTAGAAGCCAGAGCCGAACTAGCCAATGCTAAGGCTCCGAGATGCAGAAACTGCTTCAAAAGAATTGAAATCTAATGCAACACCTCAGATCTGACAGGGAAGCCTTGCCTCTGAGAGCTCTACGGATCTGATAGGATTGGAACACTGAGAGTAAGCTTCGGTTTTGAGGACAAGATAATACTCATATCAGAGCCAGATGGATCCGGACGGCTAGGATATCCAAGGACTCTGACACCACTGAAGGAGGAACTTGTATTGGGGGTGTAGCAGTGGAACAGACCTCGTGACCCAGAGTGGTAGGACCCAAACGGACACCCATTTGACGTTGTACCAACAGAATTTTTTCTCACCACTCTTTCCACATCTTCCTCTGTAAGACTCCTGAAACAATGGGCAGACAAGACTGAAGGGCACCTGGGTCTATCCAAAAAAAAAAAAAAAAAAAAAAAAAAAAAAGAGAAAAAATACAATAGTATTTAAGAAATACGTAAAGTTATGTAGGTTCATAGGTAAGTACTAGGCTATCAGCCCTAGGGTCTATACAAGCCTAGCTAAACGAGCTCACTGGCTTTCACCACCAAAATTATTTTCCTGTGCCCCTGTTGAGCAGAGCCACAGCAGTGATTCCCGGGGTGAATTTCCTATTACCCATCCAACTGTCAAGATTTCTCTTAAAGAGGGCTAATGAGGAGCTTTGTTTGTCATGAATGGGCAGCCTATTCCAGAGCAAGGGAAGTCTCTTGGACAGGAATCTATCCCTCCAGCATATTGAGTTTATTGTGGTGACAAGGTTTGGTTTAGGTCCCTGGAGCGTGTGGCTAGGGGAGATTGGGATTTCTTTAAGTGTAGCATGTCTATCAGGTCTGGGCTAGACATGGCTTTATAAGTCAGGCAGAGGTCACCTCGGAGTAGGCGATATGCAACAGAGTTGAGGTTGAGTTTTTTGAGATGGTCGGCGTATGGCATCTGTTTGAGGCCAATAATCCTCTTAGTGAGGTATTTCTGTGGCCTTTCCAGCTGTTGCAGATGTCTTGCGAGGTACATGCCAAACGGGCAGATGTACTCTATGTTGCTGCACTCTGGGTCTAATAAAGGATGAGTAGAGAGGAATGATGACCTCTCTTTTTCTGGAGGAGAACCCCTTTGTGATGAGGTGTGCACTTAGAAGGATTTCCTGACTACTGTGGTGACGTGATTATCAAAGGAGAGACTACTATCCACCTGTGTTCCAAGGTCTCATTAAACTTTCGGTGTTTAGTACGCTACCGCCTATGTGGTAGTTCATGGGTACGGTATTTTTCCCAAGGGGGATGACAATGCACTTCTTGGCATTGAGCTTTAAGCCATGACTTCGGACACCAAGCATCAGTCTCACTGAGGCCTCTGTAGAATGTCCACATCCTTAGGTGAATCAATTATGGCTCCCAGTTTGCAGTCATCTGCGAATTTCGTTAGCCAGAGACCAGTTGTATTTGCCTGGACTTCAGAGAAGTAGATACCGAACAGGAGAGAACCCAGGACAGAACCCTGTGGTACTCCACTTGTCACTGGTCTGAAGTCGGATATGGAGTCGGCTACATTCACTGTGTGGGTTCTGTCAGTGAGCCAGTTGGCCACCCATCTTGTGACAGGGATTTATGCCTAGTCCAGTGAGTTTATCTATAATACCAGAGTGGGGGGATGGTGTCAAAAGCCCTGGTGAAGTCAAGATAGGCAGTGTGCACTACCTTACCCTCGTCTACGGCTCTAGCGACTGCTTTGAAGAAGTCAAGTCAGGTTTAGGAGGCATAATCTACCCCTTACAAACCTAAACTGAGTGGGGTCCAGAGTTTGAAGGTTACCTATGTCTTTGTTTATAAGCTCTAGGATGATGCATTCCATGGCCTTCCACACCAGACTTGTCAGGCTAATGGAGCAGTAGTTCCCAGGGTCTGTGGTGGCACCCCTTTTGTGGAGTGGGATAACTGTTGCTGTGTGCCACTCCTTAGGCACAAAACCTAAAGTGAGGCTATCGTTGAACATGGTACTTAGGCGGGGTGCAAGTTCATTCTGTAGTTCGTGCAGAACGTAGCCTGGGATGTTGTCCAGTCCCATAGATGCTGTGTTCATGGCATTGGAGAGTGCAGTCTTCACCTGTGCAGCCATGATTTCAGGGGGGTTGCAATCATCTGGTATGGGGATGGGCCCTTTGGGGGGTGAAGTTAGCACTGAACCTGTGTGCCAGGATGTTGGTAATATCAGCTGGTTTGGTAAATGTAGTTCCATTGTGCTGTAGTTCAGAGCAGATCTGAGTGTTGCAACTGAGATTCTTGACATAGCCGTAGAAGGCTATGTGGTTGTCTTTAGAATCCAAGGCAATTTTATTTTCGTAACTAGCTTTGGAGGATTTTATGAGGGATCTCAGCTTCTTGCTGAGGCTGACCAGGGGAGTTCCTGCAGTCATGGGATTTTACTCTTTTCTGCAACAGTTTCTTCCTTCTGTTGTAGAGCTTGTTTATGGCAGGAGACCACCAGATTGGCTTCCTTTTTCTGGAGGATAGCGTCTTGGTTCTGTTGGGGATGGCACAGTCCATGCACTTGTGCATGTGCTTATACAGTGCATTTGTATATGATTCAGCAGTTGTGCCACTATTTTCCATCTGTGTGGGTGTAATGAAGTTTGCCACTTCTGACTTAAGAAGCATGAAGTTGGCTTTGGAGAAGTTTTTTTTACAGTGGTTTCCTTAATGGGGGGGGGGGGGATATAGATGTCTAGGGTGATTAGCTTGTGGTTAGACCTGACCAGTGAAGAGTTGACCTCTGGCGTGGAACATCTATTAGCCATATTGGTAATGACCAGGTCCAGGATGTTGCTACCCCTGGAAGGAGTATGGACAAGCTGGTCCAGGGCACTGGAACTGATAAATTCCAGAGAACTTTGTGCAAATGAGTTAGCACATGAGTAGTTTCCCCAGCTGATGGAGGGGTAGTTGAAATCTCCCAAAATTAGGGTATTGGGCTGTATCTTAATATTATCCAGTATATCGAGAAACATGGAGTGGGCGTCCTGGGGCATGACGGGGGATCTGTAACATGCTTATCAGTTTCTTTTATAGACTCAACTAAAAAAATGTACAGGAGCCAGACTTTCTCATAGCACTCCCCTACCTTTTCTCTTTGCTTATACCCCAATATCAAGACCTGGTAGGGAAGGCATTCTCTGACCTAAAGTCCAAAGTTCTACTAGATACCCCACTCTGTTATCTTTCCCTCTAGTTATTTGCTCATAATACTTAGTTCCTTTGCCAATTTTCTCCACTAAATTCCAGCCCCTGCTTGTCTATTTTCTACATCTCCTTTCTACATTTTTTTTTTTGGCTTAGTTCTTAGAATACTTTCTGCTACTTAATTAGGATAGTATTAAGTATGGTTGCTGTTATTCTCCAACACCTGCATCTAAAATCCTTCTCTTTCCTCATTTCCAGAATTCCCATCTGGGTTTTCATCATCCCTTTCCACTTAGGTGTGTGTGTGTGTGTGTGTGTGTGTGTGTGTGTTGTTTCAAAACAGCTATTTGGCATCTGTCAATCCTTCCATATCTTTATCACTAACTGTCTAGTTCTGAAGTATCCCTTCAAATCAGGTAATCCAAAACTACTTTGTTTATTAATCATGGTTTAAAACTGAAATAGATATATATGATGCTGGGTCTGAAAGGTCTTTACTTCGTTTGGGTAATACAGGCACCATAGCTGTTTTCCAAGTTGCTCGAGCCGCCCTGCCATTTAAAAATTGTTAAACAAACCATTTTCTTCCCTCTTAACTTCCTAATTTCCACAGGAATACTGTCTACTCCTGGAGACTTTCTTGATGATTAATTATACATATGTTTTTATCGCATCTCTTCATGTCTTGGCTATTAATTGTTGAGCCGTGTATTCCTCTAACCTTGGCATAATTAAGTACTATATAAGTATTTCCATTTGTGCCTTTTTTTGGCTTCCACATTCATCTGCTTTATTCACGTTTTCATAAAATTTCCGGAATTTCTCTAATACTTCTATAGGCTCTAGGAGTTATTTTTCTAGTTACACGTTCCCTAAGTTTGGTGGTAACTCTTTCAATGTTCTGTTGCACAAGTCGGTGTGCTAAAAGTTTGTGTGCTCTGGAGCTGTTATCAGAAATAACTGCTTAATAGCAACATTTCTAAAAACACAGGCATTATCCAAATGCTCCCATACTTTCCCTTTAACAATCTGCAATTGCACCTCCTCTTGGTCAGAGTCCCCTTATTCTGCAACCCCTCTAAATAATTCCTGTTATGTCTTTCCCATATCTTCTCCTTTTTTGTTTAGACAGTTTTTAAACTCTCATTTTCATTTTATCCCACTCAATATTTATTCCTTCTGAAGAAATTTATCTTTCCCTAGTAACTCTTGAATCATTTCCACTACTCATTCCTTACTTTTTAAGCAGTAAGTAGGAAAGTGATAGTGTCTCATTTTTGCTTCATTTCCCTGCATCTTTAGATTAGTTTGTGTGTCTATGATCTGAAATAGTTATTGGATACGTGTAAAAGCTTTCAATTAAATATACATGCTCCTGTGAAATATAATTTCTATCAAGTATAGCCCAGTTACTGTACCGTGTAGAGAAATATGCAAATTCTGCCAGAGTTCCTACTAGTATCATTTCTACCATACCAAACACACACAAGTATTTACAAATCTACCTTCTTTTGTAATTTTTTCCCCTTCTTGGTCTTTCTGATACATTCTGACTTTGCAAACCAAGTTCTAGTCCACATCCATAAATAATTTTCCCTGCTGAAAGCTTACTGTTCCACCCACAACTCTTTTAAGCTCTACAGTAGCATTTATAGGGTAAATGTCTGCGGAATCATCCCCATAACCCTTGACTAACATAAATTCACCATTCTGGTCTTTTTTCTTTTACTATTACTGTTGGAACCCTTCTAGCAATCAACAATACCCCCCTTTTCCTCGTTCCTGGTACTATTCTGTGTCCAGCCTAAAATCCTTTTTCAAATTCACATGTTCATTTCTATCCAAATGTATACTCTGTAGCACTGCTATTTGCACACTATATTTCTTATTAAAAATCAATACTTTTTGAATTTTGGCTATACCTGTAAGGCCATAACACACTATGACAATACAGACAGAGTACAAATTACAACAGAAAGCTATTACAACAACCTATTACACGCACAGATTAATATTTGTCAGGCTGATGTCTTTTGCATTTCCTTCTACTCATCTGCATTTGAACGCATCACATTTTTCAAGACTTTTTGCATCAACAAAAACACTCAAAAATGGAACAGATTTTCAGAACCCCCATCCTTTTTTAAAACACACAGAACAATGTACAGTTTTGAAAAAAAAAATGTTTACCCTCTATATAGCAGCAGTTTTCCCAAATCAATGTGAGCACACACAGGCATTACCAGGAATAAAATTTCAAGGTGGACTTTCCCGGTTAACAAATGTAAAATAAAATGTAAAAAAAAAAAAAATAAATAAATAAATAATAAATAAAATAAATAAATAAAGCATATATCAATTAAACATTACAGAAATTGATCAAATCCTGCCTTCCCTTAAACCTCACTTCTCCAAAACGTTATTTAGCATGTATTGTTCCAACAATTTCTGTTTTTATGTCATTTGCTCCTGCCTTTTTTCTAAAGATCCCACTTCCAGTTCTTTTACCTCTATTACAATGCTCAATACTTCAAATACAGTTGGTTAAGACTTAGATTTCCATTTTCTAGCAACTGTTTCTTTTTGGCAGCCACCAGAATTAAACTTACCGACTTAGTATGTCTAGGCAATTCAAATAATGTATCCCACCTACAAAAAATTTCTTAATTACACCCATTTGCTCACTCAATATTTATAATCTGTAGGGAATTTTTTTAAGTCTGCCAACTCATTACACTCACAGGTTCATAGGTGTGTATTTACAAGCCTAGCCCATAGGATTACCCTGGCATCGTGCCACCCAACCTTAGTTCCCAGTGCCTCTGTCAAGTAGAGCCACTGGAGTGATCCCCGGGGTGAATTTTCTATTTCTCATCCACTCATCAAGATTTCTCTTGAAGACGGCCAGTGAGGTGCTCCGCTTGACATGTATGGGAAGTCTATTCCATAGCATGGGCAGTCTCTGGGTTATGAACATCTCCCTCCGGCTTGTTTTGTCGATTGTGGTAATGAGGCAGAGTGTACTACGGAGGGAGTGGATTTATTTAGATGTAGCATTTCTAAAAGGGCTGGGTCAGACATGGCTTTGTAAGTCAAGCAGTGATCACCTCTAAGTAGGCGATATGAGACAGACAAGAGTTGGGAGGTTTTTAAGTTTGTCCATATAGGACAAGTGTTTAAGGCCTAAAACCCTCTTTGTGAGATATTTTTGCGGCCTCTCCAGTGGTTGTAGGGGTCTAGTGAGGTACATGCAAAATGAGGCATTGTACTCGATGATTGGCCTAATGAGGGAAGAGTAGAGAGAGACAATGACCTATTTCTCCCTGGATGCAAAACCCTTAGTAATGAGATGTGCCACATAGGACTTTCTGACCACAGTGGCAATGTGGTGGTCAAAAGAGAGGTTGCTGTCAACCTGTGGTCCCAGATCTCTTATGAAGCCTTCTGTGTTCAGTGGACTACCATAGATTTGGTAATTTCATGGGAACCGGGTTTTTTCCCAAATGGGACAGCGACACATTTTTTGGCATAGAGTTTAAGGCCATGGTTCTGACAGCAGTCATTATTCTCATTGAGGCCTTTCTGTAGGATGTCAACATCACTTGCAGAGTTAATTACAACTCCCAACTTAAAATCATCTGCGAACTTTGTCAGCCAGAGTCCGATTGTGTTGGCCTGGACTTCAGAGAAATAGATACCAAACAGGAGAGGACCCAGGTCCGAACCCTGTGGGACTCCACTCGTGACTGGTCAACAGTCTTACTTGGAGTCAGCTACTTTCACACTGTGGGTTCTATCTGTGAGCCAGTTTGCAATCCACCTAGTGACATAGGGGTTGATGCCTAGCTTAGTGAATTTTATTATGATTCCTGAGTGGTGAATGGTATTCAAAGGCTTTGGCCCGATCAAGGTAGGCTGTATGAACCACCTTGCCTTCATCCACAGCTCTGGTGACTGACTCAAAGAAGTCGACCAGATTAAGCAGATCTACCCTTCACAAAACCAAACTGTGTGGGATCCAGTGTTTGGAGGTTCCCTATATCTTTGTTTTTTAGGTCCACGATGCGTTCCATAGCTTTGCATATCAGACTGGTCAGGCTAATGGGTGAGAGTTCCCAGGGTCTGTAGTCACTCCTCCTTTGTGAAGAGGGATGACTGTAGCAGTGCGCCATTCAGTAGGGTCAAAGCCTGAGCTGAGGCTGTGATTGAAGAGGGTACACAGGTGAGGTGCCAGTTCACTCTGTAGTTCACGTAGAACACAGCCAAGGATACTGACAGGTCCCATAGAAGCTGTATTACTGGCCTTGGACAGTGCTGTTTTAACCTGTGCAGCAGTAATACTGGGTGCCTGGCAATCTACTGATATTGTGATTGGTCCTTTGGTGGGGGAGAGAGGGGTAAAGCTGGCACTGAATCTGTCGGCCAGTATATTGCCAAAATCTGTTGGCTCAGTATAGGAGGTGCCATTGGGCAACAGCTCCCAGCAAATGTGGGTATTGCCTTGGAGATTCTTTACATAACTATAGAAGGCCTTGTGGTTGTCTTTACTATCTGCTGGAATTCTGTTTTCATAGCTACCTTTAGAGGACTTGATGAGGAATCTCAACTTTTTGTTGAGGCTGAATAGGGAGTTTTTCCAGTCTTGGGACTTCACCTTATTTCTCATCAGTTTCCTCCTCCTGTTGCAGAGATTGTTTATGGCAGGGGACCACCAGATTGGCTTCCTTTTTTTTTTTGGAGGAGAGCGTCTTGGTTCTATTGGGTATGGTGAGATCCATGCATTTGTGCACATGTTCGTACAGGGCATTAGTGTATGATTCGGCAGTCATGCAGCTGTTCTCCAATTGCATGGTTGCTGTGAAGTTAACCATCTCTATTTTTAGGAGCCCAAAGTTAGCTTTGGAGAAGTTTTTCATGGTGGTTACCTTTGCGGGGGTGGGAGGGATGTGGATTTCCAAGGTGATTAGTTTGTGGTTGGATCTAACCAGGGAGGAGTT
Organism: Protopterus annectens; assembly: GCF_019279795.1. NCBI lineage: Eukaryota > Metazoa > Chordata > Ceratodontiformes > Protopteridae > Protopterus > Protopterus annectens. The sequence continues at coordinate 75,047,587 of NC_056729.1, forward strand.
GACTACTGGAACAGAGCAACGGTCACCCATGTTAGTAATGACCAGGTCAAGGATGTTGCTACCTCTAGTGGGGGTAAGAATGAGCTGGTCCAGGGCATTGGAATTAATGACGTCCAGGAAACGCTGGGCAAGTGTATTGGTACATGAGTAGCATTCCCAGTTAATGGAGGGGTGGTTGTAGTCAACCAGTATGACAGTATTAGGTTGGACCCTAATATTCTCCAGGGTGCTTAGGAAAGTGGAGTGTGAGTCTTGGGTCACGGCTGGGGACCTATAGCAGTCTACGACCTGAATCGCTGTCTTACCCAATGTTAGCTGCACCTGAAGTATCTCTGATGTGTCATGTTGGGCTACCAGTCTGGAGGTGTGCACTTCCTTTATGAATATGGAAACACCATCACCTTTGGAGCTTCAGTCCAAGTTCTGGGGCCGAAAGGTATTGAATGAGTTATACCCTGGTAGAGCAGGGGTGCTATCTGCTGCCTTGAACCAGGTCTCTGTTACAGCACAAATGTCGATGTTCTCCATTTTAAGGAGTGCTTTGAGTGAGTGCATTTTGAGATTTAGTCTTCTAGTGTTGAGCAGCATGACCCTCAGATCACATTTGTTTTTAGCTGTTACGGTAGTAATTTGGTGTTTGGCACATTGCCTAAAAAAGGCACAATAGGGGTGGCAAGAGCCTTGGCCAATATCCGGAAGCCCAACGGTGACAGATGCAAGCCATCTCTGGCAAAGCATCTAGGTCTGCCAATCATGTCATCCCAGGCAGACAGATACTGGATCCCCTTAGAATGACACCAGAAAATTAGCCAATTGTTGAAATCATTTTCTGCTTGTACAGTGGTATCATTCTGGGTGATGGCAGGAGGCTGCTCAAGGCTAGGGTCATACCCGTCTGGGCTACATAATCCGAGAGGCTCCTCCATGTCTCTTTTCATGCAGTCTAGGGAGGTACGTCTCAGGTCATTCACACCCACATATACAATGACAGAGTCATATTTGTACCTGTTTGTTGAGGGACCCGAGTGCGTGCATTATGAGGCGGAACCTGGCAGGCAAGCTGACTGTTACTTTCTCCTTATTCAACCTAGTGAGTGGGACATCAGTGTGCCTCATTATCGAGTAACCTATGACTAGTGTGTTGGGCATGCTGTTTTGTCTTAGGGGCTTTGGTTGAGTGGCACACTGTTTAGGAGAGTTGTGTGTCTCATGATTAGTGTTGTTTTGTGGTGGTCGAATGCGTTTCTGCCTTGCAGATCTCTACTGTTTGTGTAGATTTTTATTGAGAGCCTCCGCGAAGGTGGGTGTGTGGTTTGTGTTTTGATGTAAAGGCAGTGCTGGTGTGTGTTGTGGAGGGCTATTTGTTTCATGTGTTGTGGTGCAAGTGTTGACCTTCTCCTCTTGAGCAGCTATTCCAGTCTTGGCTGCAACGTGCATGGCTTCCAATTTGGATATATAAGTGCATCTCTCGCAAATCTGAGTGTTGGGAGGTAAGAGGAGAGGGTTGTCAGTGTACATGAGGCAGTTGCTACATTGCCTCAGGATGCCCAAGCACACCAGGCTAATAGGAGAAAGCACAGGGAACTGACCTTTAGACATGCCTGGAGGGGTGGGCATTAATAATAAGTACTGGAGCTGTTTCCATGTAGAACGTTTAGTGCTGGTAGCACTGTAGTGTGCTACAATAATTGCTACAAGAACTCTGGTAAAGTGCTAGACTAATAAGCTAATAAAAGTGCAGGAGAGCAGAGAACTAGCAGATCTAAGGGAAAAATTGAAGAGCACCGCTCAGAAGCTTACAAAAAGTCCTGGATACAGCAAATCTGTATCTGGACTACACTAGTTCCAGGAAAGGTAGGAAACAGTTTTTTTTTTTTTTTTTTAAAGTAATAAGTGAAGAGACAGAAGATAATGAGATAATTCAATATGCAGAAGCTAAAGGGGTGGGCCTTTGCTAAGTTCACACCATTAAAAGTAGAATGAGCGGTACTTGCGTATTATCACAACCACATTTTCACGGCAGCTGCAAGTACACTTTTTTTGCATGCTTTCTCGCCGGCATCTATCATGTTCCAAAGTGATTTTTTTTTTAATAAAGCAAATTCTTAAAATCACTTGTAAATAAAATACTATTCATTTTGTATTCTGCTGTGCAAGGAATGTATTCCTCTCTGCTTCTACTTTTAGAGTTGCTCATGTCTGTTAACAAAAAAAACGTTTGGGGGTATTTAAGCCTGTTTGAAGAACTAGAGCATACTTCCATGTTAAATATCACCTGTTGTATAAATATGTTGAATAACTTTCATGCTCACATTAACCTACTGCCTATTGTTTTAGAGTTATTTACATCTGTTTAGACACGGACATTCTTTCTGCCATGTTACCCATTTATAAAAGGTAAAAGAAATATGTAAGTGGAACAGCACTTAATAGCTATTTCCGCATGGAACTATTCTAACTTCATAGCATCCTGTTATCTTCGGCTTTATTGCAGCACACCAGCAATATTTTAGCTCTAAACATGAGGCAGAAGACTTCATTATCGCAACCACGCTTTCTCGGTTGGCTGTTATGCAACCATACTTTGTTACATTTTCTCGTTTGGCTGTTATTGCTCTCAAGAGTTTCCGCAGTTATTTTCAGTACCACACATTGTTAGTAACCGGTTATTATTTTTTTTTTGCAAACAGTCATTTTAAGCAGCATGGTATTTAGTTCATATCCAAACTGATGTGTTCATATCCAGACCACGGTCAGTGCTTGCCACAGTGGTAGCCCTATTACCTGATAGGTGATATCAGTACCAAGTAAACTTGTCAAGCTAAAGACAGAGACCCCAATAAAATGCTAGACGACATCTCCAGATATCACACTTTGGAACATGATAGATGTCGGCGAGAAAGCATGCAAAAAAGTGTACTTGCAGCTGCCCCAAAAATGTGGTTGCGATAATACATAAGTACCGGATGAGCTGATGTAATGTGACTGGGGGGGGGGGGGGGTCCAGTATCAACTTTATAACAGAGCCAGGCAACTCAAAGCCACCAAGGCAAACAGTTGTACAGTTTACGCAAATATTAAATCAAAAGTGCAGACGATAAATGAGAATAAACTCTTATCTCTTCTCAGTATCACAGCTGGCAGTAGGTCAGTCTCTCTGCAGCAGCCTAAGCAACAGGTAAATCTGATTTAAAACACTGGTTATTTAAGTCACAGAACAGAAACCAGACCAATTATCCAAACAATAACAGGTGCAGGAATACCCTTGGCTAGATTAAACCAGTTATGTTTACTTAATCTCACTAGGAAAAAAGATAGGCCTCTAGACAAAGGATTTCACTACAAACTGAGGTCAACACTAACAGATATTCCGCTATATCACACAACGAGGAGAGTAAAAACAGTTGTACAAATTACAGAGATATTAAATCAAAAGTGCAGACGATAAATGAGAATAAACTCTCTATCTTTTCTCAATATCACAGTTGGCAGTAGGTCAGTCTCTCTGCGGCAGCCTGAGCAACAGGTATATCGGATTAAAAACACTGGCTATTTAAGGCACAGAACAGAAACCAGACCAATTATCCAAACAATAAGAGATGCAGTAATACCCTGGCTAGATTAAACCAGTTCTGTTCACTTTCTCTCACTAAGAAAACAGATGGGCCTCTAGACAAAGGATTTCACTACAAACTTGAGGTCAACACTAACACTCCTAAAAAAGAAGTTATGTACTTACCATAATGTCCCATGTGTGTTGCCCTTCTCGTCCTTTATTCTCACTGATGGGTAAGACATACCCCTCCAAGGCTGTAGAGTCCTATAAAGATCCAGAATTAGAGCTTCTCGGTCACACAGGAGGGAGAATGGTGGATGGTTTGTGAAAATAAAGGAAGAGATGGACAACACGCATGGAACGTTATGGTAAGTACATAACTTATGTGATGTTGTCAATCTCGTATTTATCCTCACTAATGGGACCGCGTCCCTAGCTACTTAATTTTTGGGTGGCTCATTGAAGAATATTCCTCAGACCCATAGAACAAAAGGATGCTCTACTAGAGGCCAAATCCAACTTGTATTGAGTAATAAAGGTATGTGGCTTAGCCCATGTTGGTGCAGCACAGACACTGTCTAAGGTCAATCTGGCCTTTAAAGCCTCTGAAGTAGCAAATGACCTAGTAGAATGAGCTCTGATAGGATTAGAGATAGTCTTTTCACTACAACGGTACATGAAAGATATACATTGTGATAGCCAATTGGATAGTGTTATCTTAGAAACTGTTTGCCCTTTTTTAATGTCTGAATATGAGATAAACAGCTGATTTGACTTTCTGAATTGTGATGTCCTGTGCAAAGAGAAATGTAATTATCTATTAACATCTTGAAAGTTTGGAAAGAACACTGGTAATTCGATAGACTGGTTGAGGTTAGTTTCTGAAACCACCTTAGGTAAAAAGGAAGGGTTTGTTCTCAGCGAGACTCTGTCTTTATGAAAAATTATGTACGGATGCTTAGAGGATAGGGCCTGTAACCCAGAAACTCTTCTTGCTGAAGTTATAGCTACTAAAGGAAGCATTTTCCATGATAAGTATTTCAAATCACATATAGCAAAAGGTTTGACAATACAAAATTCAAGTCCCAAGGTGGAATAGGGTTTCTGTATGGAGGGCGAATTAAGGAAGTACCACTGAGGAATGCCTTACAAAGTCTGTTTGAAATTATAGCGGTGCCAATACCATCTATGTGAAAATTAGAGATCACTGCTAATTGAACTTTAATAGTAGCTGCAGCAGCTCCCTCACAGAATAATTTGGCTAAAAATTCCAGAAATTAATGCAAAGGTGCTGTGAATGGATCTATGTGATTAAGATTACACCAGCCCACAAATATGCCATTTACTCTTGTACAGTTTCTGAGTAGAGTTCTTGTGGGAAGAAAGCAAAATGTGTTTTACTGGAGAAGAAAGCAGAGGAAACCTGGCTATCATTGGAAGTGGAGCAGCCAAGCTGTCAGCTTGACATTGTGTAGGCTGGGATGAAGTACAGCTGACGGGTGTGTCAGCAGATCCGGAACTGGGTCCAAGATCCATGGTCCCTTCTTCTGTGCAAGAGGCCAGATAAAGGGGAACCATATCTGTCGAGGCCAATAGGGGGCAATGGGGATTACTGTTGTCTCCATCAAGCTTGCTTTCTGTAGGAACTTGGAAGTCAGAGGTATTGGTAGGGGAATCATAAAGAAGTCCCGGGGGCTAATCGTGAACAAGTACATCCCTTAGTGACTCCCCCACCAGGGGGATCAGGGCAAAGTAGTTGCTGCATTTGGCATTGATGGATGAAGCAAAGAGATCGCAGCAAGGCTGGCCCGATTTGCAGAAGATCTCTTCTGCCACGTTCTGACTGAGGGACCACTCGTGTGGCCAAAGAATGGCTCTGCTCAGTTTATCTGCAATCACGTTGGACTTCCCCGCTATGTGCATTGCTATGAGAAAGTGGTTGGAGGCCTCTGCCCATTGCCAGACCTTCAGGGCTTCTCGACTTAAGGGGCAAGGTCTGGGTTCCCCCTTGTTTTTTTTTTATATACCAGATCACAGACATGTTGTCTGATTGAATTGCTATTGTACCTAGAGGGAGAGAGCTCTGAAATGCTTGCAATGCTAGGAGCACCACTCTCATCTCTAGGACATTTATGTGCAAATGGGCCTCATGTTCTTGTCAAGTGCATGCACTGTGTTCCCCAGATAATGACCCCCCCACACACACACACACATACTATCTGGGACGAGTCCATGGTGGCTGTAGTTTGGGGCTCAGGGGGGAGAAAGGGATGGCCTTGAGAGACTAGGGGAGAGATGAGTCACCACTGAAGGTCTCTTTTACAAGGTTAGTATAATCTTGTGCGACATTGGAAGATCCCGAAAAGACCATTTTGTCAAAAGTAGCCACTGGAGGATTCTCATATATTGTCAAGCAAATGGTATTAGCACAACTGAAGTAGCCATTTTGCCCAGAACCTGTACGACTAGTTTGGCAGAAGCCTTCCTCTTGCTGATCAGCATCCTTACATAACGCCAAAGATCATGTACTCTTACTTGGGGAAGCTTTGCTGACATGATTATTGTGTTCATTTGTGCTCCTATGAAAACCAAGGTCTGACATGGCTCTAGAGCAGATTTTTCATAATTTATGGTGATTCCAAAGGATGTACAAGTTGAAAGACATAATCCATGGCTTTCTGAAGAAGACGGCTGGTCGGAGCGGAGATGAGCCAGTCATCCAACTATGGAAACACATGGAATCCTATGCATCTCATGTGAGCTGCTACTACTGCCATGCAGGTGAACACTCTGAGGGCTGTAGTGAGACCAAAGGGCAGAGCTTGAAAAGTAAAGTTGTGTACCTGCCATAAATGTAGATGTTCGAGTGTATTCACTGTTGCAGTCATTACAATTAGGTTATCCTGCTGGCAGGCTACCTGCAGTTGGCCTGAATTCCAAAGTCCTGGTCCAGCTTCGGTTGCTGTCGCCTCCTCCCTGACGTCAGTGCGCCAGGGGTATAAAAGATGCAGCCAACGCCATTTTCTTCTGTTTTTCTTACCCCAGATGTCAGGTGCCCCCAAAAGGTTAGGCTAATTTATGCCAATAAACATGCATGCAGTAAAGTAAAACTCTTCCTTCATCTACAAGCAAATACACCACATAGGTTGTATAGAATAGGGAAGTACAGATAAGTCCCAGCAAAGGAAAGGGGGGTGGTGGGTGGGTAACCTGGACTGCAACAGTGAATACACTCGAACATCTACATTTATGGTAGGTACACAACTGTACTATGTTCATCGTGTTTCACTGTTGCAGTCATTACAACTGGGTTGAATCCCAAAGCTGAAGTTGGGCGGCTAGGGCTAAATAGGATTAGGAGAGGCTATGAGGCCCTGCAGAACTGCAGTGGCAAAGCCTGCCCTGGATTTGGAGTAGAGAGGTAAGTAATAGTGCTTTGTAAAAGTGTGCACTGAACTCCAAGTTGCAGCCTCTAAGATGTCTTTGGTTGGTACTCCTCTGAGGAAGGCTGCTGAAGTGGCTGCTGCTCTGGTTGAATGTGGCCTAATGCCCTTAGGCACTGATTTGCCATGCTGTGAATAGCAGAAACGACTGCAGTGGCCTATCCACTTTGAAACAGTCTGCTTTGAGATAGCCTTTCCTTGTGATCCTGCAGCATATGCCACTAGAAGTTGTTCAGTCTTTCTGAAAGCTTTGGTTCTGTCCAAGTAGAAGCGTAGCTGCCTGTGAATGTCCAAAGAATGCAGAAGTCTCTCACCCTTATTCTGTGGGTTTGGATAAAAGGTAGGCAAATGAATTGTTTGATTCAGGGCCACACTGGACACTACCTTAGGCATAAATGTCGGGTTTGTCCTCAGAGAAACCCTGTCAGGATGGAAAATGATAAAAGGTTCCACAGCATTGAGTGCCTGTAACTCTGAGACTCATCTTGCAGAGGTTATTGCTAGGAGCAGAGCTGTTTTCCAGGATAATAATTTTATATCAGCTGTAGAGGCTGGCTCAAAAGGAGGCAGTGTGAGTTTTTCCAAGACATAATTGAGGTCCCCATGCAGGTATTGGTGCTCTCCTTGGAGGTCTTATGTTTTTGGCCCCTATGAGGTACTGCCTTAGTAATGTATGAAAAAAATAGGTGGTTCTGTATTGTAATGAGCTGAAATGGCAGAGGCATGAATCTTAATTGATGAAAAGGATAGGCCTTTGTCCAGCATCTCAGTTAAGTATTGCAAAATCTGAGGAATATTTGGTACAATCGTGTCAATTCCTTGTGCCTGGTTCCAAGCACAGAATCTCTTCCATTCTTCTTCATAAGATTTTCTGGTGCTAGGCCTCCTGGCCTCCAAAATAACATCCATCACTGCTTTAGAGAGAGGTGTGCTTTGAATGGTTACATTATCCGCCATGCTGCCAGATTTAAGGTCCTGAGTTGGCTGTGCAAGATCTGACTGTTTTGTTGGGTCAATAAGTGAGGAATCTGAGGTAATGTCCAGGCTGGGCATTGAGGCGAGTTCTTCAGGCTTGGGTACCAGTGCTGGCGGGGCCAGTCTGGGGCAATCAGTATCATTTTTGGGTTCGCTTGTCTGACCTTTATGAGTACCTTGAGGAGGAGAGGTAGTGGTGGAAAGGCATATACTGTTAAGGTTTTCCAGCTGAAAGAGCATCCATTTTCCATGTTTGCGTGTGATAAGTCCTTGTGCAGAATCTCTGTAGTTGGCAGTTGTGAGGGAAGGCAAATAGGTCTATGTCCGGGCATCCTCAGTTCCTTGTTATCATGCTGAAGACTTGTGGATCCAATTTCCACTTGTGGGGATCCGTTAGGTTTCTGCTTAGTTCGTCTGCCAGAGTATTTATCTTTCCTGGCAGGAATTGTGCTTGCAGATGTACTTGGTAAGTCAATGCTGTGTCCCACAAAGTCATGGCTAGTCTGCAGAGGGGGTAGGAATGTGTGCCTCCCTGCTTGTTTATGTACCACATGACTGTAGTATTGTCCTTTATCAATAGTTGTCCTGGATGAAGTAGATCCTTGAAGGCTGTCAGGGCATTTTGAACAGCTAGCATCTCTTTTTGATTGATATGTAGATGCATTTGGCTTGCGGGCCATGTGTCCTGAATACATCTTCCTGCCATATGGCCCTCCCCAGGCATAATCTGATGCATCTGTTGTTAATGTCTGCCTGGCTGTGGGTAAAGTGAAAGGCTGTCCCTTGTTGTGACAGGCCTTTGCCCACCATTGAAACTCTTGTTGCAGGCAGGGAATGAGGGTAATTATTGTTTCCAGTTTGTGGCAATGTTGAGTCCAAACACTTTTTAGATACCATTGTAGTTTCCTCATATGCAGTTTTGCATATGGAATTAGCAGAATGCAGGATGCCATGAAGCCCAATGCCTGCAGAATTTTTCTTGCAGATAAGTGGGTCTTTGTTGCCAACATTTTGAAATAAGTAGTCAGTTGTCTTTGTTTGTCTGGCGGGAGATAAGCCATCTGGGCAGTTGTATTTAAGCTTGCACCCAGGAATATTATCTCTTGAGAGGGTACTGGTTTTGATTTCTTTTCGTTTACTGTGTACCCTAGGCATGCTAGTAATCTTTTTACAAACGCCAGATGCTGTAGTAGAATGTCCTTGTTCTCTGCTTGAATAAGGCAGTTGTCCAAGTAAGGATATATTTGTATTCCTCTTTGTCTGCAAAATGCAATTACTGGTGCCAGGCATTTTGTGAAGATCCTGGGCGCAGTAGATAAGCCAAAGGGCAGTGCAGAGAATTGGTAGTGCATTGAGCCAGCTATAAATCTGAGGTATCTTCTGCATGATTGTCTGATTGGGACATGCAGGTATGCCTCTTTTAGGTCTAAAGTCACAAGCCAAGCCTTCTTGCCCAGCATGGGCAGAAGCTGCTGCAGAGTCAACATTTTGAATTTTGGAATATCCAGAAATGTGTTTAGAATAGACAGGTCCAGTATTGGTCTCCAGGCTTTGTCCTTTCTGGGCACCAAGAACAGTCTTGAGTAAAATTCTAGTCCCTGCTCTTGCTGTGGTACTCGCTGAATAGCCCTCATGTCCATGAGGAATGAAACTTGTTTTTGTGCCTCTGCCCATTGATTGTGTGGCAGGTCTGGCATACCGTTTGCCCTTGGCAGGGTGTGAAAATGGAACCTGTAGCCTTGTGACACTATATTCATGACCCATTTGACCTGGGTGATCATGTGCCAATTTTGTGAAAAAAGTGCTAGTTTTCCCCCTAAAGGAGCTGCCAGAAGATAAGTGCTTGGAGCTGGCAGGGGAAAGTCATTGAGACTGTTTCCTGTATGGCTGTGATTTATTCTCCCTGCTTTTGGAGGTAGAAGCACCCCATTGTTTAGACCTGTATGAGCCTTGGGGCTGGGATCTGCCTCTGGGGCATCTGTATCTGCCTCTTTGTGGCCTGTCTGACACTGTTAAGGACCAATTCTTTGTAGGCCAGTTCCTGCTAAATTTGGGAGGTTGTACATGTAAGAAATCCTTGACTGTTTGCATAGATTTAGCTTTGTCCTCCATTTTCTTCAACACCTCTTCTGCTTTAACACCAAACAAGGTATCATGCTGTAATGGAGCATCTAATAATTTTGCTTTAACATGATCAGGCAGATTCTGTTCCTTTAACCAAGCATGCCTCCTAATGACAGAACCCGTAACAGCGACCCTGCAGGAGGCCTCCAGAGAATCAAAACCACATTGCAAAGTATGCTTTCCCACTTGTTCAGCTGCATGCAATAAATCCTGCATTTCTTTGTTTTCTGCACATTCAGAATTCGTCAACATTTTCTGTTTTACTGACATAAGATATTGCTGATATTTAAGCATGTGAAACTGACAATTTAAAGCCCTTACAGCCAAGGTAGCAGAAGTGTAAATCTTTTTCCCACACCTGTCCAGGGCCCTTGAATCCCTATCAGAGGGGATAGGGTTTTTTTGCAGTGGACGCCTTGACCCCTTTGGGTCCCTAAGAGATAGTTTCTGGGTCAGCAGCAAGGTTTTTGTAAAGAAATTTATGTGAATCAGGAACCCTGTAATATCTGTCTGGCTTAACAGGAGCTGGTGGTAAAGAGTCAGGAGTCAGACTGGACTCTATAAATACATCATCTACAATGTCTAAAACAGGAGGAATAGCAAGGGGCCTGTGCTGAGGTAGTAAAAGAAAATCTCTGAGCCTTTTTTTTAGATTCTGAGTAATCTTGGCTCTCCCAGTGGAAGTGCTCCCTCATAGTATGCAGGGTCTCCCCAAAAGAATAATCCTCAGCCTTTTTTAGGCAAGGCTCAAATTCTAAACCTACCACCATAGAACACAAAAAAGGAAAAAAACTAAGGGTAATGCTGCTCAATGCCAGAAGTCTAAATCTCAAAATGCACGCACTCGAGGCCCTTCTCAGTATGGAGAACATCGATGTCTGTGCAGTGACAGAAACCTGGTTGGTACTCCTCTGAGGAAGGCTGCTGAAGTGGCTGCTGCTCTGGTTGAATGTGACCTAATGCCCTTAGGCACTGATTTGCCATGCTGTGAATAGCAGAAACGAATGCAGCGGCCTATCCACTTGGAAACAGTCTGCTTTGAGATTGCCTTTCCTTGTGATCCTGCAGCATATGCCACTAGAAGTTGTTCAGTCTTTCTGAAAGCTTTGGTTCTGTCCAAGCAGAAACGTAGCTGTCTGTGAACGTTCAAAGAATGCAGAAGTCTCTCACCCTTATTCTGTGGGTTTGGATAAAAGGTAGGCAAATGAATTGTTTGGTTCAGGGCCTCACTGGTCACTACCTTAGGCATAAATGTGCGGTTTGTCCTCAGAGAAACCCTGTCAGGATGGAAAATGATGAAAGGTTCCACAGCCATGAGTGCCTGTAACTCTTGAGACTCATCTTGCAGAGGTTATTGCTAGGAGCAGAGCTGTTTTCCAGAATATAAATTTTATATCAGCTGTAGAGGCTGGCTCAAAAGGAGGAAGTGTGAGTTTTTCCAAGACATAATTGAGGTCCCATGCAGGTATTGGTGCTCTCCTTGGAGGTCTTATGTTTTTGGCCCCTATGAGGTACTGCCTTAGTAATGTATGAGAAAAAATAGGTGGTTCTGTATTGTAATGAGCTGAAATGGCAGAGGCATGAATCTTAATTGATGAAAAGGATAGGTCTTTGTCCAGCATCTCAGTTAAGTATTGCAAAATCTGACGAATATTTGGTACAATCGTGTCAATTCCTTGTGCCTGGTTCCAAGCACAGAATCTCTTCCATTCTTCTTCTTAAGATTTTCTGGTGCTAGGCCTCCTGGCCTCCAAAATAACATCCATCACTGCTTTAGAGAGAGGTGTGTTTTGAATGGTTACATTATCCGCCATGCTGCCAGATTTAAGGTCCTGAGTTGGCTGTGCAGGATCTGACTGTTTTGTTGGGTCAATAAGTGAGGAATTTGAGGTAATGTCCAGGCTGGGCATTGAGGCAAGTTCTTTAGGCTTGGGTACCAGTGCTGGCGAGGCCAGTCTGGGGCAATCAGTATCATTTTTGGGTTCTCTTGTCTAACCTTTATGAGTACCTTGGGGAGGAGAGGTAGTGGAGGAAAGGCATATACGTTAATTTTTTCCAGCTGAAAGTTAGAGCATCCACTTTCCATGTTTGCTTGTGATAAGTCCTTGTGCAGAATCTCTGTAGTTGACAGTTGTGAGGGGAGGCAAATAGGTCTATGTCCGGGCATCCCCAGTTCCTTGTTATCATGCTGAAGACTTGTGGATCCAATTTCCACTTGTGGGGATCCATTAGGTTTCTGCTTAGTTCGTCTGCCAGAGTATTTATCTTTCCTGGCAGGAATTGTGCTTGCAGATGTACTTGGTAAGTCAATGCAGTGTCCCACAAAGTCATGGCTAGTCTGCAGAGGGGGTAGGAATGTGTACCTCCCTGCTTGTTTATGTACCACATGACTGTAGTATTGTCCGTCTTTATCAATAGTTGTCCTGGATGAAGTAGATCCTTGAAGGCTGTCAGGGCATTTTGAACAGCTAGCATCTCTTTTTGATTGATATGTAGATGCATTTGGCTTGCGGGCCATGTGCCCTGAATACATCTTCCTGCCATATGGGCCCTCCAGGCATAATCTGATGCATCTGTTGTTAATGTCTGCCTGGCTGTGGGTATTTGAAAGGCTGTCACTTGTTGTTGTGACAGGCCTTTGCCCACCATTGAAACTCCTGTTGCAGGCAGGGAATGAGGGTAATTATTGTTTCCAGTTTGTGGCAATGTTGAGACCAAACACTTTTTAGATACCATTGTAGTTTCCTCATATGCAGTTTTGCATATGGAATTAGCAGAATGCAGGATGCCATGAAGCCCAGTGCCTGCAGAATTTTTCTTGCAGATAAGTGGGTCTTTGTTGCCAACATTTTGAAATAAGTAGTCAGTTGTCTTTGTCTGGCGGGAGATAAGCCATCTGGGCAGTTGTATTTAAGCTTGCACCCAGGAATATTATCTCTTGAGAGGGTACTAGTTTTGATTTATTTTCGTTTACTGTGTACCCTAGGTATGCTAGTAATCTTTTTACAAACGCCAGATACTGTAGTAGAATGTCCTTGTTCTCTGCTTGAATAAGGCAGTTGTCCAAGTAAGGATATATTTGTATTCCTCTTTGTCTGCAAAATGCAATTACTGGTGCCAGGCATTTTGTGAAGATCCTGGGTGCAGTAGATAAGCCAAAGGGCAGTGCAGAGAACTGGTAGTGCATTGAGCCAGTTATAAATCTGAGGTATCTTCTGCATGATTGTCTGATTGGGACATGCAGGTATGCCTCTTTTAGGTCTAAAGTCACAAGCCAAGCCTTCTTGCCCAGCATGGGCAGAAGCTGCTGCAGAGTCAACATTTTGAATTTTGGAATATCCAGAAATTTGTTTAGAATAGACAGGTCCAGTATTGGTCTCCAGGCTTTGTCCTTTCTGGGCACCAAGAACAGTCTTGAGTAAAATTCTAGTCCCTGCTCTTGCTGTGGTACTCGCTGAATGGCCCTCATGTCCATGAGGAATGAAACTTGTTTTTGTGCCTCTGCCCATTGATTGTGTGGCAGGTCTGGCATACCGTTTGCCCTTGGCAGGGTGTGAAAATGGAACCTGTAGCCTTGTGACACTATATTCATGACCCAATTGTCCTGGGTGATCATGTGCCAATTTTGTGAAAAAAGTGCTAGTTTTCCCCCTAAAGGAGCTGCCAGATAAATGCTTGGAGCTGGCAGGGGAAAGTCATTGAGACTGTTTCCTGTATGGCTGTGATTTATCCTCTCCGCTTTTGGAGGTAGAAGCACCCCATTGTTTAGACCTGTATGAGCCTTGGGGCTGGGATCTGCCTCTGGGGCATCTGTATCTGCCTCTTTGTGGCCTGTCTGACACTGTTAAGGACCAATTCTTTGTAGGCCAGTTCCTGCTAAATCTGGGAGGTTGTACCTGTAAGAAATCCTTGACTGTTTGCATAGATTTAGCTTTGTCCTCCATTTTCTTCAACACCTCTTCTGCTTTAACACCAAACAAGGTATCATGCTGTAATGGAGCATCTAATAATTTTGCTTTAACATGATCAGGCAGATTCTGTTCCTTTAACCAAGCATGCCTCCTAATGACAGGACCCGTAACAGCGACCCTGCAGGAGGCCTCCAGAGAATCAAAACCCCATTGCAAAGTATGCTTTCCCACTTGTTCAGCTGCATGCAATAAATCCTGCATTTCTTTGTTTTCTGCACATTCAGAATTCGTCAACATTTTCTGTTTAAGTAGTGACATAAGATATTGCTGATATTTAAGCATGTGAAACTGACAATTTAAAGCCCTTACAGCCAAGGTAGCAGAAGTGTAAATCTTTTTCCCACATCTGTCCAGGGCCCTTGAATCCCTATCAGAGGGGATAGGGTTTTTTTGGAGTGGACGTCTTGACCCCTTTGGGTCCCCTAAGTTTCTGGGTCAGCAGCAGGGTTTTTGTAAAGAAATTTATGTGAATCAGGAACCCTGTAATATCTGTCTGGCTTAACAGGAGCTGGTGGTAAAGAGTTAGGAGTCAGACTGGACTCTATAAATACATCATCTACAATGTCTAAAACAGGAGGAATAGCAAGGGGCCTGTGCTGAGGTAGTAAAAGAAAATCTCTGTGCCTTTTTTTAGATTCTGAGTAATCTTGGCTCTCCCAGTGGAAGTGCTCCCTCATAGTATGCAGGGTCTCCCCAAAAGAATAATACTCAGGAGGAAAGGCTGAAGGGATAGATTCTTCAGCATTAGAATCCTCATAGGGAGGAAGAAAGTATCCCTGTTCAGAAGAGGAATCAGAGGAAATGGAAACCTGATCTGACGATTCGTATTCTGTCTCTTGCCTAGGCCTCTTATCAGGAGGGGGATGGGAACCCCTGAAGGTCTTCGGCCATTTTAAGCATCTGTTTTTTAGGCATGGAGGCCTGTCCAGGGGAATGTTGTACTTGTCTCTTTGTCTTTAGAGGTGCTTTAGTCTTTGCCTTTGAAGCTGAAGCCGTTTTCACATAAAACTGTGTAGGCCTGAAAACACCCTCAGAAGCCGATGCCCGAGGGTCTAATACCTTGAGTTTCCAGCGGCCTAGTCGGCTCCATGTGGGAGTCGGAAGTGGCCTGTGGCTCTGAGGTAGCGGGCATCAGGGGCTGCGAAAGCACCTCACTGAGAACCGGCGACTGGCCTAGCCGAAGCCTCGTCGTCGGTTTTAGACCTCGGATGCCTGTCCTTTTCTTTGTGCTTTTTATAAATTCTGGTAGTCGGCTGTTCCGACAGCATTATATAATTAAATCTTCTACCAAAATAATTAAATGCAAAATTGTTCCGACACTTAATAGTGAGTTGGTTAAATCTAGCACAAAACCGACAACTAGCAACGTCGTGGTCAGGGCCTAGGCAAGGAATACAGTAAGGATGAAAATCCTTATAAGGTATTTGCTTCCCACAAGAAATACAATTATTAACTTTTTCTGACTTCGGTCTGGAGCAAGAAAAAAGTTTCCCCAACGGGGTACTTAGCTTTAATGAAGACTTTGGATCTGAAATTCGAACTTGAAAATCTCAGGAGTCGGCCGACCGACACTTGCGAACTGCTTTTGCTTCAGGCACCGAATGCAAGAAAGACTGAAGAAAATGGCGTTGGCTACATCTTTTATACCCCTGGCGCACTAATGTTAGGGAGGAGGTGACAGCAACCGGCACAGGACCAGGACTTTGGAATTCAGGCCAACTGCGGGTAGCCTGCCAGCAGGATAACCCAATTGTACTGACTGTAACAGTGAAACACGATGAACATCTGGAAGTGACTGGCTCCTAGCCAGAAGCGTAAAAAACTTCTGGATCACCTGCTCATTAAAATGTGGTAGTGCGCACCTTGAAGTTCTATGGAGCACATCCAACTGCCTTTTCCCAAGAGTGGAAATATCGACTGCAGTGTTACCATACAGAACTTGCTCTTTTTCACAGACCTGTTCAGAATGCTGAGATCCAAGATGAGTCTACAGTCCCCTGTTTTCTTTGGAACTAAAAAGAATCTTGAGTAAGTTCCGGATCCTTTCTGGTCTGCAGGGACTTGATGGATGTCTCTCTTGTTTAGCAACTTTTGAATTTCTAAGGTTGTCTGTTACTTTTGACTGGGTAGAATGTCCACAACTGATGTGCTTTTTACTCTCCACCCATCTGTCATTTGTGATGCTTTGCCAGGTTTCTTGGTGCAGAGACAAACAACCTCTGACTGCCTCCAGGGGTGAGCAATCGGGCACTCCTTTAGGAGCACTGACAGGGCCCTCCAAAGAAAGATTCTCTGGAGCCCTGACTGCGTGGGCCTCTTCTGCTGAGAGAGCGGTTTCTACCATTACTGATCCCCCCTCTGCCCCTGGAGGAACTTTCACCTAGTGTGTCATGCAAAGACCTGTAGGATTTTCTGAACTACATTTTTCCATTACCCCTCTGACCCTTTGGAAAAGGTCTGGTGGGCGCAGAAACATGTATTCCAATGGCAGACAAGGTCTTGCCTTCTTGTTCACACCCAGTGAGCATTTCCTTCACTTTCAGCCCAAAAAGAGAGGAGCTGTCAAAGGGGGGCATTAACAAAGGCAGACTTGAAGGGCTCCATGAAGTCGCAAAGGCACACCCAGGCCTGTTTCCTAAGAGCAATACCTGAACTTGCAGCTCTACTCATTCTATCTGCTGTACACGATATGAGCCTCATGGAAGAGTTTAATACACAATTGAGGGTGATGAGGTGAACATTAACTTTATCTGCTACTGCATCAGCTACAGCTCCTTGGAAGGAGTTTGTGAGTTCCTTTAAAAGGTCCCTTTGTAGCCTAGCGAAGTAGGTAAGAGAGTTTAGAGACTGACGGGCAAAGGTTACTGACGAAAACACTTGCTTCCCATAGCTATCCATAGTCCTAGAGTCTTTATTAGGAGGATGGATAAAGGAGCTCGTCTCTGATATCTCCTTTTTAGTGGCCACCGCCAAGACCATGACATCAACTGCCACTCATTTAGTCAGAAACCCTTTATCCTTAGGGGCAGTAAACTTGTTTGGCCTTCTAGGAGTAGGCTCTATGGAATATGGGGTCTCCCAAGCCTTCCTAGAGATTAAGTCCATAAGCTCTTCAAAAGGAGGAGTCACCTAAGAGGAGGAAGGGCGAGACCCAAAGGCCTTCATGTAAACTGACTTCTCAGCCAGAGGGGGTTTGGAATGTCAGTCATCTCTCTGTTTTAATAATTCCAGAATGTCTCTAAAGGAGACATCTTCAGGAGGTGACCTTGGGGACCCTTCTGCCTCATCGAGGTCAGTGTCTGATGTGATAAGACTCCTCTGGGGAGTCAAGGTGCTTCCTCTTGCATGTCCTCTTCCAAGGGACCTCCTCAGTGGGATGCTGTGGTGAGGTTTCAGAAGAGAGGGGTGTCTCCTGGTGGACAACCTGAGGGCTGGGATCTCTGCGATCCTGTGGAAGGGTTACCTGAGAGGATGATGACAACTGGCCTGTACAGCGACGAAGACCTGATGAAAGATGTGCCTTAGACTTGGTAGGAGTCAAAACCCTCCTCATAACTTCGAAAGCAGACTGCCCGCACTCCAAGGATTCCCCTGGATCCGACAAAAAAGTTGTCGGAGCCGAAAGCATCCATGGAACCAGCAACAGACACTCCAAAGCTGAGGCAGGAGTAGAACTCACCCGCGCCAAAGCCCCAAGAGGCACAGTCAGATCCGGAGAGATCTGAGCTGCCTCTGAGGATCCGACCGGAGAGTGTTGGCTCCTAGAGGTGTCTTGCTCTGAATGGAGGGAAACGCTCAGGGCGAATGTCTGCTCTGAGGAAACCAATGGTCCTGGAGCCAACACAACACAATCTGGAGCTCCAATGAAACTGATGGTCCTAGAGTCGACACAGACACAATCTGGAGATCAGAGTCTTCCTCTGATCTGTCCTTTGGTTTTGGAGCCGGAGGAACAGTTACTAAGGAAGTGGACTGCATCTGATCCAATTCCTTTGGGCTCGGATACAACAGAAGTTTGGCCAGTGGTGGAGTCCTCAGCAACCTCTAAATAACCCTATCCATGTCTTCATCGGATAAGCTCCTGGTAGAGAAGAAAGAGATGGGGATCTAGATTTAGCCAGGAATGGTGATGGGAGTGAAGAAGTCACTGGTTCAAGTGAAGGTGATCAACTCCGATGTGGAGTCCCTGTCGGCGCAGAAGATGTCAGAGCTGAAGGTTCTGTCGGCTCTGATGTAGTCTTGGATCCAGGAATGACCTTCTGCTCCTAATATACTGGTGAAGTACAGAGTCAAGGGGTTTTTGGTCTCAGCTCCGACTAATCTTTTGGGGCCGAAGATGCCCATTTTGAAGTCTTGTCTGGAGATTTTGAAAACTCTACAGAAATCACCTCTGAAAAGAGGCTTTTTAATAAACCCTTTAAAAATCAACTTATTTTTATGCTCCATAAGCGCTCTCTGATTAAAATCGTGACATATGGAGCAATTTCTGGCCCCAAGCAATAAACACAGAGAATGTGAGAATCACTAAGGGGCATCTTCTTCTTGCATTTTTCACGCTCTATGAAACCTAATGGTTTCCCTTCCTGCTTTTGAGACATAGTAACTTACACACATACCCAAACACTATAAAGCAGAAACAGAAGAAAGGGCAGTGGGAAATAATAACAGAAAAACTTTTTTTTTTTTTTTTTTGGCAGAACACACACAAATCATCCTCTAACTTAAATGGACGATTAGAGGGGGGAATGAAATGGAGAGAAAATCATCCTCTAACTAAAACTGATGATTAGGTAAGGAAAGGGAGAGATTCATCCTCTAACTAAAACGGACAATGGAGATGACCCTCTAACTTAAACTGGTGGGAACTGGGCAAGGAAGACTCACACTAGCAAAAAAGAAGGTAGAACGAGAAAAGAAAAGTCTAAAATAATAACAATAATAATTAAACAATTAGCAATACTTAGCCCAGGGCTTAGCTAACAGGAACCTCTTCGGTGCACAGCAAACAAGATCTGAGGTTATAAAACAGTTGCATTATGGGTAGGGAAAATGCCCACAAGCTTGGCTGAGGACCTCAAGCTTATGTAAAGGCCGAGACAGATCAGACGGATCGATTCGACCCATTAGTGAGAATAAAGACGAGATTGACATCACATCATATGTTCTCAGTTATCTATTTTTTCCCCATCACAAGTCCAGCATTTGCCATCTACCTGATGAAAAATTTGTTAGGAGTCTGCTTGAGATACAAAAATACCTATGCAAACACTTCCAAACAAAAATCCTAAAGTTTCTAGACTTTACTGCATATTTAGGAGCCAAACATATGCTTGTGAATTGTTTATCCAGTCTTTCTTTCCAACCATTTCTAACCTCTTCTGATTGATTCCTATTGTTATCATGCAGCATTTTATATGCCTACTAATTATCCCTTTTTAACAGTAGCTTCTCTTCTAGACTCAGTTAAATACTCTACCAGAGCAGGACTTTCACTTGGGATTCCCATATCCCTTTCTCTTTGTCTATACTCAAAATATAAATCCTTGATAAGGAAGGCAGTCTCTAACCTGCAGTCTATTTGTCTTCTTGGCTTCTTCACATTCTATTATCTTTCCTCTCTAGTTTATTTGCTCTCAATACTTTGGCTCCTTTGCCAGTTTTCTCCAGTAAATTCCATCCCCCTCTTGCCCATTCTTAGTACCCTTAACTGCAGTCATCCCTACTGGCAAAATCTCCTCAATCCATTCTTGTGTTAGCATAGTTCTTAGAATATTTTCTGCTACTGTATGAATATAATACTCTGTATGGCAGTTGTTGTTCTGCTTAAGGATCTGCATCCAAAATCCTACTCTCTCCTTATTTCTTGTACCCTCCCCCCACTTCATCATCACTATTCACTTTGAATTATAGCTTTCTGCTCATGTTATGTTATCAGCCTTAACTGTGTAGCTCTAAAATATCCCTTCAAATCAGGTAATCCTAAACCACCTTATTCTATTGAAGTATCAACTTTTCCCACTTGACCATTACCCCCCCCCCCCCCCCCCCAGATAAAATCCTACTACTCAATTCTGTCCACAACTTCTCCTCTGGTTGATAAAAAATGTCTAACTAGTATATAAAACTAAAGGGGATAAAAACATTTTCACTGTTTGTATCTTGCTCTCCATATCCATAAACAAGAACTTCCAGTTACTTTGTTTTTATAATGCAACTCCCCACATATCCTTAGCAGCCATAACACAATCTTTTTTTAATCCATACTCCTAAATACTTAATTTTAACTTTTCCCCATAAATATGCATACTGCTGGACCAATTCACGTGTGGGCAAATAGTTTAAAGTACAGCATTTGTTTTATCTTCATTAATTTTATATCCCCCAAAGACCTGAAACTGTTTTATGATGTTCCACAACACTGAAATGTCCTTTTCTGGTTTTATCAGGTACAAGATAATACTGTCTGCAGACAAGGCCAATGTTTCTTTATTACAATACGAATTATATCCTTGAATTTATGAGTCCTTTGTTTTCTTTGCAAATGGCTCTAAATATAAAGCAAATAAAGCAGTGCTCTGAATTGGTAATGACTGGCTCCAAACTCCAAACCAGAAGTACAAATGTCTTCTGGAGCACCTGTTCATCTTGACAGTATGCATCTTGGAGATCTATGAAGCACATCCAATCGTCCTTGCCCAGTAGTGGCACAGTATGGACTGAACCATAACCATGCAGAACTTCGACTTCTTTGATAAATAGGTTCAGATTGCTCAGATCTAGGATCAGTCATAAGTCCCCTGTCTTTTTTGGTACCAAAGAAAAGCATAAATAGGTTCAGCATCCTTGTTGTTCAGTTGGGACCCTTTGGATAGCTCTTTTTTCTAGATATTACAAACTTCTTGAATGATGTTCTCCCTCTGACTGGGTGGCACATCCGGGAGACTCCTCCTGGGGCTTGGATGTAGAAGGGAAAAGGGAATATAATAACCTCTGGAAATTATGTTTAGCACCCAGCTGTCATTTGTTAAATTTGCCCAGGTGTCTAGGTGCAACAATAGTCTGCTTCAGACTGGCTCCGGAGTATGACAGTAAGGCAATGCTTCAGAGTGCTGGTAGGGCCTGTCAGAGAAAGGTTCTCTGAAGCCCCTCTGTCTCAAGGGCAGCACCTTCCATTAAACCCTCTTCTGCCTCGGGAGGAGGACTCTTCTTGGGAACAGGAAAGGACCTTGAGATTGCCTGAACCACATCTTCTTCCCACAATGTTTGTTCACTGAAAAGGTCTGTTGTGGGGGAGAGAATCCAATCCTACAGCAGACAAGGTCTTTCCCACCTGCTCACTGCAGATGAGAGCTTTTTTGACAGACCGTTCAAAAAGGGAAGAACCATCTAAAGGGGCTGTGACGTTGTGAGGTATTGCCAGCTGTGCCAGGAGAAGTGGGACAGTACATGTGTGGCATATGCCAGCATGGCTGGCTGAAATTTTGTAAATAATCTTATGTCATTTGACTGTCACACATTGATTTGTACAGATGCTTGTATTAAAAATGTATTTGCAAAAGCTGCTCATGTTAAAAATGCTACAACAGAATTTTAACAGAGTTCTGAATGGGTATTGTGCCAGAGTCATGTGACTAGATGTGATGTAATTCAACAACCAGCTGAAGGGTGGAACTCTGGCAGCAGCAGTTTGTTGTTTGTTTTTCTTTGGAATCTGCTATAAAAGATCTATGTCAGTTATCACAGTTCAGTTGTTAGTTGTCGAGTTGTTAGTTGTTGAGTCAGTTCAATTAGCATGTAGCTATCTCAGCAATACATGTTGCCTTGCAATACTAACTGAGTTAACTAGGGACAGTTTCTCCTTGGTTCAGTTAGAAAAGTACAGGGAGATTAGTTTAGTATTATTTCTTTTTCTGAATCTGTAAGATTCTATCCAACTATTTTATATTTCCTGTGATTGAAACTCTGTTGTTTACTGTACCTACATGTTAAGTATTCTTCTGTTTTCTATTTTATTATCCATTACTAAATATGTTATACCTTTTCATTCCAGCTGGTCTTTTAGAGATTACCTTTAACATCTTGAGAGTATTTGTGCTTATTTTAGTGACACTGTGCCACTCCAAAAAGCCTTACTCCTTCGGTCGCACTCTACCATTTATATCCGTATTAATTTGACAGTATAAAGAGACACAGTATTTGGCTGGTGGCAGCAATCTACCTTGAAGTCTGGAGAGAGAGGACACAGCGGGTGAATCTGTGTCAGCTTTTCCCAGGTGTGTGTGTGTGTGTGTGTGTGTGTGTGTGTGTGTGTGTGTGCGTGTAATCAGATATTCAAGTGTATATGTCAGATACTTCAAACTGGGACACAGTCCTCCAAAGTGAGTCTTGTTTCGGATCTGGAAAGAGAGTCCAGTCCCAGTGGAGTGTGTTCCCTTTGTGCTCTTGAAGGGAAACTGTGCTTAATGCAAAGAGCTGCATTTGAATACTGTTTAAATCCACTTCTGTTTTAGTGACAGCCACTCACTGGTGTCAGAAGTGAGGATTGTGGCTCCTTGACTACTGGCTAGGGTAAAGAGGGGCCATCACATAAGCATTCATGAAGGATGCCTTAAAGGGTTCTGCAAACCCGCAAAGCCTCAGTCAAGCATGTCTTCTATTGGCAATGCCTGCCCTGGCTGCTCAAGAGGTTCCCACTGTGGCATTAGAGATCAGCATCATTGAGGAAATGGAGGAAAGAGTGGCCAACTGGGGCGATACCTTCTGGAGGTCCTCCTCTGACAAGGACTCTGTCAGAGAGTTGGTAAGTTCTTTAACCAGGTCCCTTTGTAGATGTTCAAAATGTGCTAAGTAATTCAATGCTCTCAGCATAAATGTAGGTGATGCATAAATGCACTTCCCATGTCTGTCCAATGGCTGAGACTCCTTCTTCGGGGACTGGACAGTGGAGCTCTGCTCTGCTAGCTCCTTTTTAGTGGCTGCTGACAACACAATGGGAACACCGGGGATACATTTGCTCCAATGTAAACGATCAGTAGGTGGGCTGAGGTACTTGTCTGCATGCTTGGGTATGGGCTTCATGGTGTCTGGCTCCTTCCACACTCAGCAGGAAACTATGGTCAAGGACTCTAGTGGAGAATCCAAGTGCTTCCTCTTGCACTTTTTCTTCTGAAGAACCTCCCCCATGGGATACTCATGACAGGAACTAGAGGAAAGGGGGACCACCTGTTGGGTGAAGGTCTGGAGGCTCTCCTGGAGGGGCTGACTACAGGCAGGATGAATGGGCCCAAAGCTTGGACCAGAAGAGGACTGGATAGGATCCGGGGGAGTCATGAGATGCATCTGTAGCTCTAGAGAGTGTCCTCTCTGCCACCTGAAAGGGTCAAGGATGTGGGAAAATTACCCCCACCCCACAGGAGCCGAAGCCACCCCGGATCTGGCACCTCCAGATAGCACCAGATCAAAACTGTCAAGGGCTGAGGCACCATTGGTAAGGGACGGATCTGACAAAGTCAGCGCTGAGACCAATCCCACAGTCGGCACCGATATCTTGGCTCCGGGACCCGCTCTGCTCTGACAGCATAGGAGAAGAGCTGGTCTAGGACATTGATGGAGTCGAGGAATGACATATCCTCGACTCCGACAACAGCTCTCTCAGGTAAATCAGACCCTGGGTTTCCAAAACTGGTGGTTGGATCAGAACAGGAGTTTGTACTATAGGTGATTGTGCTCTCATGGATCCAGTATGTGATGGAGATGGCAAAATCCCCATCTGAAGTTGAGCTTTGATGAAACTCCACATCATCCTGTCCATCTCTGCATGGGAAAGTTGAAAGGATATAGAGTCACTGAGGAATGAGTAGACTAAGCAGGAGCATAACTGATCCGAGTAGCCAGAGCCAGGGATGATGACTTCCTGCTAACTGGGGTATGGCTCTAAGACCTCTGATCTGAAGGCTGTGGATCTGAGGAGGATTTGCTCTGAGCTGGAGAACTTCAGATCCCAACAATGTCTAATAGATCTGAAGAGACACTTGGACCTAAAGTCTTAGGACCCAAGAAGGATCAGATCCGAAGGATTGCTACAGCCGGTCAAGGTTCTGTTGGATCCAAAGTACTTCTTGGATCTGATGGAGTGGGAATCGGTCAGAGATTAGGTAGTCAGATCTGATAACTTTTGCCTCTTTTCCTGAACAGATGAAGTAGCCCCCAGGGATGCTGAGTGAGTACACTTTTTTGACTCTTTAGCAGTCACAGATTTCAAGGGGATTTGAGCCCCAGAAGCAGGTAGAAGACCTGCTTCTGGGGCACAAATCCCCAGAAGCAGGTAGAAAACCTCATAAAATCACTTTGTTTCTGAGGACTGAAAGGGTGCGAGGATTAAAGGCTGTGCAAATATTGCAGTGTACCTCTAAGAGCCCAGGCCCAAGACAGCAGACGTACCTCTTGTTGGCATCTGAATTCAGAATTTTGTGCCCATAAGAAGTGTATCTTTTGAACCCCATTGGTTTAATCAGCTATAATTATACCACCTACACAAAGGACTCACACCCTCGCACACAACCACTATAATACTCAGGAGGCAAGGAGATTCTTGCCTGCCTACTAAACCAAAAGGATGTATAAAGGAAAAGAAAGACACTGGGAAAGATGTTTTTAACTAAAACTAAAATTACAGAAAAAAGAAAGAATGGGCTGACTAGAGCATAGAAGGGTGGTGGGCAAGCCCCTAGCACACACGGATTATCAAACTACTTATATTTAGGTGGGAAATTTAACTATGAAAAGCAAAGACATCCTACAGAATAGAATTTAAGCAAAGTTCAAAAAGAGAAAAACAGAAGAATTCACATATCTGCCTAGAAGCTCGCTTGAGACAATGGAATCATGTCTGTGCTGGATGGCAGCAAACAAGGTCAGAGGAGTTAGAGGAGATGTGAGGCATCATGGGAGAGGGAGGAGCTCAAACCTCAGATCACAAGTCTTGTGAAGCAGCCAAATTGGATCTGATATCGGATCCCAAGACCCATCCGTGAGAAAGAATGATATGGACATCCGATCAAACCTTTCAAGATCTTTATCACTTTCTTCCCTCCTAGCTTCCAAACTTTCACAGGAATACCATCTATTCCTGGTGACTTTCCTGCAGACTGATTGTACATTACAGCTTTTATCTCATCTCCTCAACTGCTGAGCCTCAACTGCCTCTAAAGTTTGACATATGCAAGTCTTTCATAACTATTTCCATTTCTGCTCTTTCTTGATGTCCACATTTCTCTGCTTTATGCAAATTTTCATAAAATTTCAGAAATATCTCCAATATCTCTACAGGATCTGTTATTTTTCTTGTTATACACTCCCTAAGTTTGACAACAATCTTTTTTACTTTTTGCTGGTTCTTAGGATCTAATATCAGATCCTGAACTGCAAAACCATGGAACGGATTATCATAGACCTCATTAACAGGGACATTGACAACCTCCAAACACTCAATGCCACACAGTTTGGCTTTGTCAAGGGGAGGTCATGTCTGTTAAATCTGGTCAACTTCTTTGAGACAGTCACCAAAGTCATGGACGAGGGGAAGATGGTGCACACCGCCTACCTTGACCTGATCAAAGCCTTCGACACTATTCTCCACTCGGGCATAGTAGATAAACTCTCTCAACTAGGCATCAATCCATATGTTACCAGATGGGTAGCAAACTGGCTCACTGACAGAATCCACCTAATCAAAATAGGGGAAGTCACCTCAAGCAATATACCCGTAATGAGTGCTGTACCCCAAGGATCAGTCTTGGGGCCTCTGTTATTCAGGATATATTTCTCTGAGGTGCAGGCCAAAACCAGTGGGCTATGGCTGACCAAGTTTGCAGATGACTGCAAGCTGGGAGCAGTCATCAATTCCCCAAGTGATGTGGACGTCCTCCAAGAGGGTCTCACCCAATCAAATGACTGGTGCCAGAAACATGGGCTCATGCTGAATGCCAAAAAAATGCTTCATCATCCCCTTTGGGGAGAGTGACGTCCCCATATATCACATTAATAAAGTCCTAAATATACAATCAGTAGTGAGGGATTTGGGCACCCAGGTTGACAGCAACCCAACTTTTGATCACCATGTTGCTTCCGTTGTACGGAAAGCTTTCTACGTGGCCCACCTCATAAGTAAGGGTATCTCAACCAGGGACAAAGGTCATGACATCCCTGTATTCTTCCCTTATAAGACCAATTATTGAGTACAACGCCCCCTTCAGCATGTACTTCACAAAGCACATGCAGCAAATGGAGAGACCACAGAGGTTCCTCACCAGGAGAATCCAGGGCCTCAAACACCTACCCTACACAGATAGGCTAAAAGCCCTGCATTTCATACAGACTCCTCAAAGGTGACCTCTATCTGGCATACAAAGCAATCTCAGACCCTGTCTTGATGGGGCTGTTGCATATACGTAAGTCAAGCTACACTCGTGCAACCTGTATGCGCGACCTCAACCTGGTCTGTGATATCAATAGGACTTTTTGCCGGGACAGATTTGTGTCCTAGAGTCTCCCCAATCTGTGAAATAAGACTCCCACTCCACGTCAAGCAGAGCATCTCATTATCGCTTTTTAAGCTCAACCTGGACAACTGGATGGGAAACAGAAAACACAACCCTAGGATTCCACCTGTGCCCCTGCTGGAGAGGGGCTCTGGGTGCTGACTTGTCTAAACATAGACTAAACTCCTAGCTGGGCTTATAAGGGCCTCAGAGCCAATAGACTAGTAACCTCCTATGATCCTAAGTCATTGTGCTAAATGTTTTTGTGCTCTGGAGTTATTATCAAACAGTTTAACAGCAATCTTATTAAACTAATGCATATTATCCATATACTCCCTCAGTTTCTCTTTAGCACTCTACAGTTGCACCTGTTCTTATTCTGTGACATTCCCTTTTGTGCAATACTGTAACATGTGTTAACTAAATAATTCCTGTTACTTCTTAACCATATCTTTTTCTTTTATTTCTTCCCTACTTTTAAACTACACTTTAATTTTATCCCATTCACTATATCTTCTGAAGAAATTTCAAGCTTACTTGCATATCAAATATCTTCATAAGTTTCTTCAGAAATCTAACCTCTTTTGTTATATTTTCCCTTAAAGGATCCCCAGATACATCCTCACTGTTGCAAATCAAACTTCAGTCCCCATCAATAATTAATATTCCATAATGAAAGCCAATTACTTCTTCCAAAAATTTCTTATGCACCATCACAGCAGTTTAAGTGGAACATAAATATAAACCTCCCTTGCCTGTAACCCCTAACTACTACAAATTTACCATTATCTTCTTACTTCTTCGTCTCTCTCTACTGGAGCTCCTCTAGCAATTAGTACAAATACTCTCTTTTTCCTTTGTTCATGATACTCTGCTGAATGTCTCTCCTGGAATCCTTTCTTTATCAAATTCACATGTACATTTCTTTTCCAAGTGTGCACTCTGTATTTGCTTTATTTACA
Organism: Protopterus annectens; assembly: GCF_019279795.1. Classification (NCBI taxonomy): domain Eukaryota; kingdom Metazoa; phylum Chordata; order Ceratodontiformes; family Protopteridae; genus Protopterus; species Protopterus annectens. The sequence continues at coordinate 75,075,157 of NC_056729.1, forward strand.
AAAGGAGGGTGTGGTCACAAGGTCCCCCTGTGGCTCCTTCTTTGCTAATATTGTTATGTTGCATTGGGAATTCCTGTACATTCATAACAGTCAATTTAATGAATCCTTTAGAATGTACTTAGATTATCTTGAGGATATATTCATTTTATAGAAGGAAGGAAAAGATGAAATAAGGGAATTTCTTGATTACATTAATACAACCACTGAGTTTTTGGTCTTTACGGACATTATTCGTGAAGACCCTCTACCATTTAGAAAGCGAAGCCCAACAGAGGCTCTGCCCAGTACCACTTACGGCCAGTTGCAACACTCACAACGCTGGAAATAGAGCTTCAAGTAAAGTCAATTCTCCTTCACCTCTAATGTTTAGGAAGTGAAATCCTCCTGTGAAACCCACCTAATGTTTAGAAAGCGAAGCCCGCCTGAGGCTCTGCCTGGTATCACCTACAGCCAGTTGCAACATTCACAATGCTGGAAATACAGCTTCAAATAAGAAAGTCAATGTATGTTCTAGTGTTTGACCACTAAATTCTAATACTTAGCTACATACGGAGCACGCTGGTAGGGACCCTCAGCCTCCACTAACTTCTCATCAACCTGACCCTATCCTTGCCCACCCTCCCCAATTCATCTTACATAGCCACAGTAAAGCATATTATCTACCTAGCTGTATGGATACAAGCGGCTTTGTAGTGCTTATTTGGCATACATTTATTTTATATTGTTCTCTCAGTTATAGCTCTTATACTTCTGGTGCTTTGTCTGCTTACCTGCTCGGGGTATTTTCTTGCCTAAAGCCCTTACATCTTCGGCCTATTTAATCAAGTGTCTTCTTTTGCTTATAGCTCTTACCATTTCCTCTTACCTGGCTGATTTTCTGCCTTGGTGTTTGTTTTCTTGATTTTAACAGCTTCCAGAATTGAGTGCTACCCACTCCGTTCACCCTCTGCTTCGCTCCGGACTCACTCTGCTCCTCTACCCTATCGCCATTCCCACCCACCACCACATCAATTAAATCTATACTTCCAGACACCACACCCCCATCTGTAGCTACCAATCATAGCCCTGTTACCATTTTAACAACTTTTTCAATTGACTCTACCCTAGTACCCTCCCTTACATCTCATATGCACTCTAGATCCCTATCACCTATCTTCCACCAGCTAATTACCCCTTTTTCATTCCCTTTACTTTCTATGCCTCCACTATAAGCAAGATGCACTTCAACATAAGACAAGGAATCCTCTCACTCTCCTTCACTGCTATTCTTTACCTACTATCCTACTCCACTTCCATCCCCCAAACTTATACTTCCTCTCCAAGATCTCCCACCCAGCCAAGACAACCTCACATTAATTGTAACAGCTTCTCCAATATCTCCCATGTTTATTTAACTACTACACTTTTCTCCCAACTAAAGTACACCACAGTTAGTCCAAAACTAAAATTTCTTAATCCACTTCATAGTCCTCACCTTCCAACCCTATATTTCACAATACAAACAATCCTTCTTCTATCTCTCACCCAGTGTGGTGATATTCACCCCAATTCTGGTCCAGCTAATTTTCCTTCCAAACCTCAAACACAAAATACCCGCAACCTATTTATCACTACAATAAATGCTCAAAGCATCTGTAACAAAATCACTGAATTCCATGCCTGGCTTTCTCTATACTCCCCAGAGATTATGACACTCACCAAAACCTGGCTAAAACCACATATATATGACACCGAAATAATCCTTCCAGGATATAAACTTAGAAATGACCTCCTCCACAGAAAGGGTGGAGGTGTTGCACTAACTTACCGTGACTCCTTAACTATCACTCCTTTCTCCAAACCTGTTCCCACCTTTGAAAACATACAACTCTTACCAACTATACTCCATATCAACAAAAGAAAACAAATATGCATTATCATACCTTACATTCCTCCAGGTCAAAATATACCTATTTGAGAAGATTTTCTATCCTGGACAACCCAGAACATTGCTATGGAAACCATCATTCTGGGTGATACCAATATAAACTGGCAATCTCTCATCTCAAGCTACCCATCAAATAGCATAAACTTATATAAGTTTATCCAACTTATAACAGTCCCAACACATATAGTAAACAAACTAAATCAACCTTAGACTGGATACTTGTCACACACCCTCACAAATATGCCTATACAGAAACCCTCCCTAATATCTCAAGTGACCACTTACCCATCTTCACCAATAGAACCCATATACAATCTACAAAATTCCATTTGATTGGAACTTCTAGAAATCTTACCCATTTCAGTCAAAGGACTCTTATAGATACTTTAAAAGCCCACAACTGGTACCCCTATTAAAACACTTCCTCTGGATGGCGCTGTAAATTACTTCAACAATGTCTTTTTTACTACACTCAATAGCGTCGCCCCCATGCGAACTAAAAGAATTAAGCATAACCACGGCCCATGGCTTACAAAAAAATACTAAACAGATTCTCATTGATAGGGATAAAGCCTGGAATAAATGGCACAAAAATAGAACCCTACAAAGTGAAATAAAATACAAACAACTTTGTAACAATGCCAAAAAACTAATTATTACTGATCTGAAAAATTACTTCTCCACTCAACTAGACTCCAAAAACAGCAACTCCAAAAACTTTTGGAAATCTGTTTCATCACTCCTCAGTCCAGGTACTCAGCAAAATCCAACACCAGCTCCTGAAAAAGACCCACAAGAAACTGCCCAAGCCTTTAACACTCACTTTATTGAAACCATTCAAAAACTCATCAATGATTTCTCTACTCAAACAAAGTTTAACTCTAATAGTTCAGAAAGCAACACAAGTCTCTCATCAATGAAAGCTGACTCAGTACTCCTCCTGTAAATGACATTACAAACTGCAGTCCACCCTCCCCCCAAATGAATAACACCACGAACTGTAGTCCACCCGCACCAACATTTACAATACAACCTATGCCTACCTCCCTGTCCACAAATTGCTAACTAAACTAAAACCATGTTCCCTCTCTGCAGACAGACTTCCTACGGAATACCTAAAACTTGCTGCAGATGCTATTGCATATCCTGTCAGCCAGGAGCAGCCTTAGGTCAACTGGTGCCCTAGGCAAAAGGGCACCACACCACCCGGTGCCCCCATCCTGGTCTACCTACACCAAATAAATTCTGGAAAAGCACCCCTACTAGAGCGGCACCCTAGGCAGCTGCCTAGTTGGCCTATGCCTAAGGCCGGCTATGCTGTCAGCATTCTCATCAATCTTTCCACCTCCGAATCATGCTTTCCTCAACTTTGGAAAAAAATAAATTATGTCCTTCTTCTTTCGGCTTTTCCCGGTTAGGGGTCGCCACTGCGGATCACCTGTCTGCTCAAGATTGGCAGCAGAGTTTTACGGTGTTGAGTTGCCAGCCCGATGTCCAACCTTCCACAGAAGGCACATGCATGCACACACTCATGCCTAGGGCCAATTTAGAGTGTCCAATCCACCTACAGCATGTCTTTGGGATGTGGGAGGAAACTGGAGCACCCGGAAAAAACCCACGCGACCACAGGGAGGACAGAAGGCACCCCAGCTGAGAATCGAACAGGAGAGCCTCTTGCTATGAGGCGGCAATGCTAACCACTGCACCACCGTGGCCGCCCAATCTAGTTCTCTAAATAAGACTTAGAAATCTGCTGATGTACCTGCCGAATAATAGAAACAGAAGCAGTTTAACAGAACAATACTTAAATCTGCTGTTTCTCACTGCCGATGTACTAATGCAATGCAACTGCCAAACTGACAAAAAACAGGAGCAGGTCTTACTTCAAACTGCCGAATAATAGAAAAAGGAGCAGTTCTAAATAAGACTGAACAGAAATCTGCTGTTTCTCATTAGACTTAGAGCACTCTAATCTGCCATTTCTAGCAATGGCCCGCCCATTCTCTCGCACAGGCTGACAGTATGATACACACCCTGCATGTGATGACATTAGGAACAAATTCAACTAAAAAAAAAAAAAAAATCAAAACTAAACCCGGGATATTTGGAAATTAAAGAGGCCACTTGGGGGCCACTCGAGAATTCATGGCACCCCAATATTTTGCCCTCAAAAAAACAGTATTTACTGAGGAATTTGGTACAGTTGAGAGGTATGACCACCACACAGGTTTTCAATTTGATAAGTTCCATCTGTCCCCTAGGCAACACAGAAGGGGGTTGATAGCCAAGACACTTCAGCAAAATACAGTATCTTTAACACTTCTGCTCTAATCTTAACCATTCATACAAGGTTTGCAACTCTGGAATTAAATTACTACATTATGTTCGGAGAGTAATACCTCTACAGATTACCAAACAAACAGAGATATGAAAAAGATGCTGGGAATATCCCACAGGCCTAATGACATGGGAACCCACAGAAGATTACTTTTTTTTGCTTGTACACCATTTTTAAGGGGGTAGATTTAGAGAAGTAGAAGGTGAGGGAATGCACCAGAAAGAGGACAGAACACATCAGATCAGCTACACAAACAGGAAGGTTGATGGAATCTTTTTTTTATGAAGGAACACACAACCTAGATGGTAATGAACTAGACTAGGCAGGATTCAAGAAAAACATAGCAACAGTCATCGTCCATTCATGAAGTAAGCAAGAACAGGATTTTTTTTTGTATAACAGAATAGATGAGGGCAGCAGAGCTCAAAAGAAGCATTTCCACTGGAGAGTATGTATTAATCTGCAGTGAAATAGGCAGATCAGAATGGCCTGCACTGGTATGGAGGAGAAGCAGGTAATTTTTCTCTTGTCTGGCAGCTAATCATCTGCACTAAGGCTGTTAGCTGTTAATGAAGTGTGCTGTGAAATCCTGGGTTTGATTCCCTCAATCTTCATCTGATGGTTCTCTGGTATTAACTGGGAAATTGGGCTAAGCTCCATAATAGTCTCCCTGACCACATGCATTGTAACTACATAGGAATGTAGGTGAATAATTTAAAGTTACGAACAAAAACAAACAATCAAACCCATATTGTGGGTACACATGCTGGCCTCACCCTTACAGCACATTAGTTAACAATACAATACTGGTAAAAAAAGAAAAGGCAAAGACAAAGCATACATGGTTAAGACAAGAAACAGCAAAGAAAATATAGTAAGTCCAGGTATTCTCAGCTTTTTTTTTTTAAAGTTTCATGAGTGATTAAGTACTGTGACAAAGGAGAAAAACATAAATAAATAATCATGAGAATAAACACAGGATTGATTAAAAGGCTGAATGTAAAAGTGAAGCAACCCATATGATATGATCAAGGTGATGGAACAAATGAGAAAAGAGCATATGCAGTACATACATACCTCTCAACCTCATAGCACAAGAAATCTAGACAAAGTCAAAAATAATGGGGTGACAGAGGCACAAAAGTAAATAGTATCAGATTTTATATCAGATTTTAAATATTATTTTGATAAAACTTAGAAAGTTGCTAGAATAAAATGTTTTGTGTTTGCATGCATTTTTCTGTAGGATATGAAGTCTGAAACTCATTATTTAGTGACTTCAGTGATCAACATTTTGCCAAAAAAAAATTTTTATAAGGAACAGACCAAAAAATATGAGGCAAATATCTGGACATTCTGCAAAAATCTGGACAGTTGAGAGGTAGGAGTACATATGACAATAGAGACTGAAAAGTCAGCACAGCTTAAGCTGAGGGGAAGTCAATAATGACAGATTCCCTAGTTAGAGAAAGACAATAATTGTTAATGGGTCATAAATATAGCCAATGTTACACTGATTGCAGCAACAAAGCTGTACAGCTAGAGTTTTTTTTTTCAACTGCATGGCATTTATTTTAGTTTGTTTACTGGGATGGTAGATTGATCACTATACACCATTTGCAGACACAGTCTAGATCATGGTGTAAGCCAACTTTCAGTTGAAGTAGTAGCCTGACATTTCTAATTTGTGTACCAAACTCCTGTGCTGCCAGCTTCCCCCTTTTTCTGATGTGCACATATCTCAAAACAAGAACTACAGTATTAACCCAATGTTACCTCAATCTGTACACCTTGGCTTCAAGGTGACTAGCAAGCAACACCTATAATCATAAAGCAGAATTACCAATGACAACTGGTTCTAGAACTTACTTGAGAAATGTAGTCTTGGAACTGGGGTTCTCAAATAAGGATGGAAAGAGGTTCCATATCTGGACGTCATCAGCTATTTCTAGCAAGCAATCACTATATTTTTTTTTTTTTGCTATCAATTTAATTATTACTAAATCTAGATAAAAAAATGAGGATTCTGAGCTTCAGGAGCATGCATGCAAACTAGGGAAGTATTTCAGATAATCTCGAGTCAACAAGCCTGATGACAGTGTGTGAAAGAACACTTCATCAAAACCCTCAGTGTAAAACAAAGAAACTTTTATAAGGAGCATATATTTAATTAAAAAAATGACAGATCATAAAGATTAATGAAAAATGCAGAAGAAAATGACAATAAAATACATATTAAAAAGGAAGCCATATGGTTAAAAAAGCAATTCCAAAACAGTTAAGAAAGGGGATGTTTACAGAGTTGTAAAGAACAAATGTAAGAAGAGTAAACATAAAGATGATCCATGATGGATGGATACTGACAGGTTGAAAAATACCTGCAAAATATACACAGGGTACACAATCCTCCTCTGCACTTCAAATGCAGACTGCTCCATATGTGACAAGTGCACAATTCACAAACATCAATATGCATACATCAGCCAAGTCACAGAGCATTTAAGTTAGGTAAACACCAAGTGGGCAGCCATGGTGGTGCAGCGGTTAGCATTACCGCCTCACAGCAACAGGTTCTCTGGTTCAGTCCTCGGCTGGGATGCCTTCTGTGCTGAGTCTGCATGCCCTCTCTGTGGTCGCGCGGGTTTCCGCCGGGTGCTCCGGTTTCCTCCCACATCCCAAAGACATGCTGTAGGTGTACTGGACACTCTAAATTTGCCCTAGGTGTGAGTGTGTGCGTGTGTGTGCCCTCTGTGGAAGGTTAGGCGCCGGGCTGGCAACTCGACACCGTAAAACTCCACTGCCAATCATGAGCGGACAGGTGATCCGCTGTGGCGACCCCTAACTGGGAAAAGCTGAAAGAAGAAGAAGACTACTTTCTACACACCAAGCACCTGATGTTACAGTGCCGCACAAATTGACCTGGCGCACTGAGTTACTGCATGAAAGCTGTGGAACACTAGTGGGAATAGAATTTGGTCTTGTGCTACAATACACCACCACTCTCAGATGCTGTCATATACCTTGCTCAGACAGTCAAATGTTCATCCAGCTTCTGCCATCCAAACATCAGTTTTTACAAACTCTATGCACAGTTAGAAGTCCTTAAGCATGCAGAAGTAAACAGAGACATGAGACAGATGCATTGATGAATTTAGGCCACACAGCTGTGCTTCGAAATATTGAAGCAGCAGAAGGTCAAACATCGAAACATCCATTGCAGAAGGCCAGAACTCAATAAAAAAGATAAACACAACTTATGTTTTTTTGCAGGTGGGGAGAATTCCCCTGCACCCCCACACTCCGTGTTAATTAAATATACAAACTCTGAGATTTTACAACAGCAGTGAAAGGGGAAATTCCCACTCTTTGCTGTTTCGTGACTTCCCATAAAGCAATGCCAGCAGAAGCAATTATCCGATTATTCAATCATTTCTGCCAGCATGATATTACAACTGTATTTATTTATTTATTTATTTCCAGTTTGATAACCGGGGTGGTCCACTGGGCTCAAGGAGCCCATTTTCAATGGAGGCCCGGGGAGAAAAGCTCCAAAATTACAAAGATACAATAAAAAATACAATAAAAATATGATAAAAAGTATAATAAAATGCAGTTATGAATAAAACCTAGTATTATATAATATTTTAAACAAAATTGTAAGATGATACAGTGAGATGTAGCAAAAATGCAGTGCAATAAGTGGAGTATAGCAGACTTGAGGATAGTTCATAAAGAACATACATGGTAAGGAAGATGGGTAGCGGAAAGTATGCAAAGTAGTAGGAATAAATACCTAAAAGTGGAGGAAGAAGAGAGAGGCAGTTGAGTAGTGAAGTAAGAGGCAATTATTTATTAGAAAGAAGAACATGTGAGAAAAAAGCAATAGGGGGTAATAGAAGGCGGAAGGACGGTAAAGTTAGTAGAAGAGTGTTGGACACAATTTGTAAAATGTTAGAGTCATTAGTTAGTCAAATGTAATATAGGTTTAGAAGTAAGAAGTATATAGGGAGAGAGAGTACAGTAAGAAGGCTATGTATAGTATTTACACTATATACATTAAAGGTTCATAAGTTATGTTAGAAATATCAAGGGGAAGCTGTTGGGCAGAATAGCAAGGTGAAGAAGTATTTAATGAAGAACAAGTAGGAATGAGTTTATTAGGATTGGGGGGGCAGAGAGCAATTACATTTCCAATTATGGGAGAGATGAGAATGGAGCTGGGATTTGAAGAGTTCAAGGGTACAAATGTTTGACTATACGGAGTGCTACTGTCCATACCATACAACGGAGCAGCCATATCATTTGTATCATATGCTGGTGTTATTTTGTAGCTCTTAAGGCCTTTACTGTAAGCACAGATGTCGATGGGGCCCTCATAAATCGACATCTAGATCATAAGAACAAAAGGTATACTGTGAAAAGTACACCTATGGGCAATTGTTCAATGCCAGGCCAGGCTGACACAAAATTATGCATTTCACTGCAAAAATGTATGTTCTCCTTTTTCTCAAGCACAGTTAGTGTACCAAAAATTCCATTGCTTAGCTCTTCCTGCTTGTGTTCTGATCCAGGACTACACAATTCATAGACAATATGAGTGGAGCACGCCACATTTTAAATGCTTATGTACTAACATTTTCATCTCATTGCATGCCGGTAAACCTGGCCCATACCTTTATTTATTTTATTTTACATTTGTTCACCAGGTAGTGTCAGATTGGACCTTGGAGCCTGTTTTCAGCGGAGACCCGGGGAGAAAAGCTCCACATACAATACCTAGCTGCAAATGGTTAATGTACAAACAATACCCTAGGAGGATCAATGTACAGCTGTAGAGGCAGGCCAGGGGGTTGAGTTCTACCTTTTTGTGCACTGCCTTTAACTTCAGGTTGTCTTGTCTTTAGTCTAGTACATCATCGACCATTGCTATTTTTGCAGTGACAATGAGTTCTACAGCGCACGATTCCACTGGTTTTGAATCAAATCTTCAGAATATGGCATTCAGGTTTTATGGCTTATCTGCATACACACTGCAGAAATACACATGCTTTACACATCTGCCTGCTCCACTGTTAGACAGCCATTCATAACAGTCTCTGCAAAGTCACTGTGCACTAGGTATGAGTTCTTCAAATCTCAGAGTTTTACTCAATATTGAAAAAAGAGGTATCGCAAATGTCAGCCAGTAGGCAAGTCAAAGATTAAGGGTTGATCACAGTTCTTTCAAGAAAGCATCTCAATGGATTAATTGAAAACTAAAGACAATGAATAGAGTCCGAGGAGTTTCATTATACAATTCTATGAGTACATGACAGAGAAGTAACTTTTTAAAGCAAACTATATATTTTTAAAACAAACCATAGGATAAGTAGGTGGCTAAATTTGCTGAAGTTTAATGAGTGTAAAGAGAAACTGTAACTAATGACCTGTCAGTTTAATATCGATGTTTGGAAAAATCATGTCATGAATTGCTAAAGAAAATATATTTTGGAAAAATTGTCATGAATTGCTAAAGAAAATACATTTTAGAAAAACTAGAAGTTAGTGTTACAAAAAGCAAAAAAGCATGGACAGACAACATGATGGTCATGAGAGAGAGAAAAAAAAAAAAAGGTTACCAAGTAGATTACCAGAGTGTTAGATCAGAAAAAGGCTGTAGTCATAAACAAAGTTAGATTTCATCAAAGCAATTAGACACAGTACCACACAATGGGTTAGTGAATCAACCTCAGTCCAGCAGAGCACCTCACTAGCCCTCTTCAAGAGGAATCTTGATGAGTGGATGGGAAATAGAAAGTTCTCCCTGGGGATCACTCCAGTGGCTCTACTTGATAGACGCACTGGGAACCAACGTCAGGCGGCACGATGCCAGGGCACTTCTATGGGCAAGGCTTGTAAAGGCTCCAGGCCCATTAGCTTAGTACACACCTATGAACCTGTAATATTAGAAGTTGCCCTAAAGTGATAGTATTGGTAAAACAATAATCAGATAATAGAACAATTTGTGGTTAGATATACAAGTCGATGGTGAGTGTGTGAGGGCGATGTACTGGAAAGTCCAAGATGAGGCATAAGGACATGTAACCCCCTTTTCACTCAAAGCCTTTAGCCTAGAAGAATACTGATTTTCTTTTTCCGGATGATACACAAGTGATTTCTCAGGGCTTATGAGTGTGACATCCTCTCTTGTGAACTTCTGGAGCCAAAGACAAGACAACATTCTCCTTCCTACACACACCCAAGTTATTAAGAGGTTTTCCACTTTTTGAGAAAAGCTGTTTCAGCAAATGTCATTTCAAAATATCACACTGTTCTCTATAGCATTATACTTAATGTATACTTTTAAAGAAAGAAGACTGGGGAAAAACAGAAATTTAAGCATCTTCAAGGAATCCTTAACGTTCTAGTGGGTGAAAAGAGAATATAATCTTTACTTAAAGAAGAAAAACAAGAGGATACACTAGAACATATTATGTCACAAACAAAACTGGATGAGGGAAACAATTTTTGAAGGGATGTACAGTCAAAAACAACAATATAATTAATGGATTTTTCCCTCTCTCCTATTATTTTCTTCCCACCAATGCTCTTCCTCCTGTTGCAGCTGTAGTTAACCTTTGATCTCACAAAAATGTTTTGCCTTCTCCTTATAAAATTAAATCTCTTTTTTAAAATTTCAGTTATACCCTGTTCACACACTATGTATGAAATTATTTTTTTCATGTTACATGCCAGATGACTGATCACAGATTACTCTGTTATCAAGTATTTTTGTAGCTCTCATTTCTAATTCTGCTCCTATGATGTAATGAACTCAGGTAACTCATGTACTGTACCTGTTAGAACTAATTATGGTAAATGCTTTATTGCTTTGTATGTCATTATTATTTTATGTCCTGCTTTGTTGGAGCTTTTCTCCCAGGGTCTCCACTGAAAACGGGCTACTGGCCCAGTCGGACACTCCCTGGTAAAATAATATAAGTAAGTAAATAACATACATAAAAGACAAACACAGTAACAGCAGTAGAATCACCAGTTTATTCTAAAGTCTGAAATACAGGCAAAAATCAGTAGACTAGGGAGTAAGTGGAGTTATTTACTATTAAATTATCTTTCTAAATCCCTCAGAAGCCAAGCTAACTAGCCCTGTTCAGATCATTTCTCTTTTCACTTCACCAGCCTTCTTGTGCACAGTCTGTATCCTAAATACAAGTCAACACTATTACAAGACAGTAATCTTCATACATCATCAGGGTTACTCTCTTCTACACCACATGCAACAGCCCTGTTTTCCTGACTCGTGTGGGAATGCTGGAGCTATACAGACGTCACCACTTGCAAGTGTTTAAAAGCAGCAAAAGAAAATGTCATGCTGGAGTTCTCATTTATAATGCTCTTGTAGTATTAAATTCTTGAAAAATATATTAGCAGTACATTTTAATGCATGTGGTAATCAAGCAGGCTAGTGTACAGATACCACACACTCACAATCAGAAACAGCCTTTAAATGACTATTATGTTATTAAGTTCATAGAATAGTACCAGGCTAACTGCCCTTGTGAACAATTTTTAGCCTAGAATCAAACCCTGCACTTTGTGTTTGTAAGGTAAACAACTTGACCATTATACCATCTTCATGTGCAAATTAAAAACAACTACCTCTATGTAAACCAAAGCTCACATCCCAGCCTATCAAGTTATACACATTCTGCATATCAAAATTCAAAAACAAAGCACTGACAAGAACCCCCAGAATAAACTGCATGCTATTTGCAAACGAGACTCAAACTCTTGATGTTATGCATTATAAGCTGAATGCTGTTTCCAAACAAAACTCAAACTCTTGTCCTTATGTATTTATAAGCTGTACAGTCATTACAGTAATGGCTTTACATTGTTCAAAATTCTTCTCAAATTCTCTTTTCTAAAATAAATAGTAAAGTTCACAGTAAGACAATTGCATATATATTACACCAACAAACTTTTAAAGATATGCCTAAAAGTGCTGATTGCTTTGTAGCCAAACAAAATCCACTTGAAGAAATATTTTATCTAAATTTACTAGACAAACTTACCTTCACCTTTCCAGTAACACTCGTATCTGACTGAAACATGTATCCAGTATAAAAAAAAACACAGAATCTGATCACCTGCAACTGTCTTCTCTAGCTCTAGAATTCTCCAGTACATTACTGTATTACTTGTACTCACCATAATGTTCCATCTGAGTAGTTGTACTTCATTTATCTTCAACCTGTGGGTATTCGGATCCGGATCGGATCTGAGACAGTCACATCACCAGCATCTGATCCGAGCTCCAAGCTCCTCCCCCTACCCATAATGTCCCTCCATCTCTTTCCTTCCCTCAGATCGAGTTTGCTGAATCAGAAAACATAAGCCTGTCTCAAAAAACCTTACCACTAAAGGTTCAGAAAATCTAGAACAACATAAGCAGGAGAGCCACAAGTGTGCACCTCTCCCAGATATCAAAATAGGACAATCATGGCAAGGTTAGGGGGAAGGAGGGATGGATGGTTGAGGACAAATGAAGTACAACTACTCAGATGGAATGTTATGGTGAGTACATAACTTCTTTATCTGAAGTAGTTTACTTCATTTGATCTTCAACCTGTGAGATAGAGTCCCCAGCTACCTTTATCTGGGTGGCCCTCATGGAAGGATATTACGGAGCACCACGGAGCCAAAGGATGCTGTACCTCTGCATACTATGTCCAATTTGTAATGTGAAATAAAGGTATGAGATGAGGACCAAGAAGCTGCAGAACAAATGTCATCCAGCGACACTCTAGACCAGAAAGCCATCGAAGTTGCCATGGATCTAGTGGAATGGGCTATAACCAGGACCTGGCGGGGAGATGCCTTTCTCAGAATATGCCCACAGAATGCATTGGAAAATTTGTCTCGCAATGGTAACTTTGGAAACGGGTTTGCCTAAAAAAGGGTGTCGAATAGGAAACAAACAGTTGATCTGATTTCCGGAAGGGTTTCGTTCTGTGCAGGTAAAACCTCAATTGCCTATCTACATCCAACAAATGTAACTTGTACTCACCTCTGTTTTGGAAATTTGGAAAGAAAACAAGGAGAGTGATGGTTTGATTAATATTGTTTTCAGAAGCCACTTTAGGAAGGAAGGGCGGATTCTCTGTCTTTATGAAAAACCACATAAGGAACTTTAATGGATAAGGCTTGGAGTTCTGACACCCTCCTGGCCGAAGTAATGGCCACCAAAAAGGTCATTTTCCAAGAAAGGAATTGTAAATCTACTGACGCCACTGGTTCAAAGGGGGGAAACTAGCACTTGTAAGACAAAGGTGAGGTCCCATGATGGCACTGGCTCTTTCACTGGCGGTCGTAACAAAGGTTCCTTTATGAAAGGTCTTACAGAGCCTAGAGAAAGCTAACAAAGCCATATTTTCACCCACATGGAAGTTAGAAATAGCAGCCAGTTGAACTTCACAGTAGAAGAACTCGCATCCTGCTGAAAAATACCAGACAAAAATTCCAGAATGGTCGGAACTGGAGCTGAAAAGGGATCTAGATTCCATTTAGAGGCCCAAATAGAGAAATGTTCCCATTTACTACGATATATCTTTCTGGTAGAAGATTTATGGGCCGCCACCAGAATGGCTTTAACCATAGAGGATAAACTGGGAGTCCTAATCATTACTGGCACTGCAGCAGCCAAGCTGTGAGTTTCAGACTGTCTAGGTCTGGGTGAGGGACCCCTGAGGGGTGAGAAATAAGATCCGGAACCGGATCCAAGATCCATGGAGGAACTAACAGATGAGACCATAGAGAGGGGAACCAGACTTGACGAGGCCAGAATGGGGCGATGAGGATTACTGTGCTCCCCAGCCTGCGAGCTTCCTGAAGAAACTTCGGAATGAGAGGTAACAGAGGGTAAGCATAAAGATGACCGAGAGGCCAAGCATGAACCAGAGCATCTCTTGGGGCTTCCCCCTGAGGAGAGTTCAGAGCGAAGAACTCGCTGCACTTTGCGCTGGAAGGAGATGCAAAGAGATCACAGCAAGGCCAACCCCACTTGAGGAAGATCTGTTCCACTACTAAAGGATTCAGAGACCACTCGTAAGGCATCAGAATAGTCCTGCTGAGCCTGTCCGCTAGGATGATGGACAGTCCCAGAATGTGCACTGCCACCAGAAAGTAGCTGGTGGAAACCGCCCATTCCCATACTCTCATGGTTTCTTGACAAAGCGGGTAAGATCTGGTTCCTCCCTGCTTGTTGATATACCAGACCACTGACATGTTGTCCGACTGGATGGCAATAGTCCCTAGAGGAAGATGGGAATGAAGGGCCTGCAATGCTAAAAGAACTGCACTCATCTCCAGGACACTGATATGCCAGTTGGTCTCAGAAGGGGACCACATGCCTTGGACTGTCCTCCCCAAGCAATGCCCCCACCCTCAGCTGGGAGGCATCCGTGGTGACTGTGGTTGTGGGAAAGGGAGGAAGAAGGGAACATCCCTGGACAAGTTCTGGTGAAACTGTCCACCAGAGGCATGACTCTCTGCAAGCCCAGGATATGCATATCGGTTGGGCAAAGGGTAGGTCCATAAGGGACCACAGAACTGCTAACGGCCACTGGAGGACCCTCATGTGAACACGTGCAAAGAAGAGAAGACTGACAGTGGCCGCCATGGAACCCAGGGCCCGCAGAACTGATTCTGCTGATTGGCTGTGAAAATGAAGAAGGTAAGATATGTGAAGTTTCAAATTATATATCCTTTCCGGAGTGAGGCAAATTTTCATTTGTATGGTGTTTAGCCGAGCTCCAATGAAATGTAGGCTCTGAAATGGAATCAGTGACGACTTGTTGACACTGATTGTAATCCCCAGTCTGCTAGAAGAAGGAAGTAATCCCTGGCCTGGCATAGTAGACGCTTGGTAGGGGGCAGCAAAGAGTCAATCATCCAAGTAGGGGAAAACCTGGATTCCCTGAAGCCTCAGGTGGGCTGCTACCATTGCCATGACTTTGGTGAACATCCTGGGGGCTGTGGTGAGACCAAAGAGTAGGGCACTGAATTAATAATGATTGGCCCCCAGCCAGAAGCGAAGAAACCTGCGGGAGCTCTTGTTCATTTTGATGTTATATTACATGTCCTGGAGGTCGTTCGAGCACATCTTCTGCCTGGAGGTAGGGCAGAATGGACTGAAGTGTGACCATCTGGAATTTCTCCTTGGCTACTGACAGCTTCAGAATGGATAGCTCCAGAATGGGTCTTAGGTCCCCCGTTTTCTTTGGCACTAAAAAGAAAATGGAATAGATGCCCAATCCAGACTGATCCGGGGGGGTGGGTTGGATGACTCACTTTTTTAACAGCTTTTCTATCTCCAGTGCTGCTTCCTCCCCCTCTGTGTGGGTGGAACATCCGAGAGGAGTTTTGGGTGGGGGGGTGGAGTTACGAATGGGATGGAATAACCTCTGGATATGATTTTTAACACCCAATGGTCTGTTGTAATGGACTCCCACTCCGTTGGGTGTAACGAAAGACAATCCCTAACTGCCTCCAGAGATGAGCAGCCGGGCAGCCCCTCAGGGTTGCTGCGTGGGTCTGTTCGAGAATGACCCCTCTGCCGCTGGGCCAGCGTCTGTCGTAAGCCCCTCTGCCTCTGGGGGAAGGAGAGTCCTGAGTTTCCTGGGAGAACTAAGATTTCCGGAATATCTTCTTTGCCTTTTGTTGATTCCTTGAGAAAGATCACTGAGGGGCGGAGAAACAGATCTCGATGGTAGACAGTGTCTTCCCATCCTTCTCGCTCTGGACTAATGTCTCATGCACGGACTTTCCAAACAGGGAAGAGCCATCATAGGGAGCATTCGCAAAGGATGCCTTAAAGGGTTCCGAGAATTGACATAGGCGAAGCCAGGCATGGCGTCTCATGGCAATGCCAGACCCGGCCGACTTAGCGGCCCCTTCCGTGGCATGGGAAAGGAGACGCATGGACACATTCGCAACCGTTTTGAGAGTGGCCATGCATGCAGAGAACATTTTCATGGTCTCTGCCAATGTAGGCTCTGGGGGTGACTCAGCGACCTCCTTGAAAAAGTCTCGCTGAAACTGAATAACATGGACTATATAGTTCAGTGCCCTTATGGAAAAGGTGGCAGAAGCATATACTTGCTTCCCCTAATGATCCATTGACCGTGACTCTCAGTCAGGAGGATGGACCGTAGAGCTCTCCTGAGTAAGCTCTTTCTTTATGCCAGCCGCCGCCACCAACATAGCATCTACTGGGAACCCCTTACTCCAGCTGACTTTGTCCTCTGGGGAGCTAAGGACTTTATCCGGTCTTTTCGGAATTGACTCCATGGTGTCCAGTTCCTTCCCTGCCCTAGATACAATAAGGTTCACCAGTGGATCGGGGGGGGGGGGGCCCAGGAGCCAGATGGGCCCATACCGAATGCTTCCAGGAACACAGACTCATGCGGTGTCAGTTTTTGGGTGGACCACCCCCGTCTTTGGTGTAGTATTTCCATGAAATCTGTAAAGGAGACATCCTTGGGTGGTGGGGTTACCTGGGGGAACCTTCCCCTTCTTCCAAGTTCGTGTTGCCTGTAAAGGACTCTGGAGAGGGGTCCAAGTATCTCCTTTTACACATGCGTTTGCGAGGGACCTCCTCAGTGGGACTCTCTGTGGGGGACTAGCAAACTGGTGGTTGCTCCCCAATGGGTGCTCCCTGGGGCACATCAAGCACCGGCTGTCCCTGAGAGGACAGGATGGTCGGAACCATACATAGAACAGAGGGAGTCTGGGCGGATTCCAAAGAGGAGATGGTCAGAGACCTCGACCTGCTCGAGAGGACCCTCTCCACCATGTTGAAAGCTGAGGGATAGCGAACATCCCGGGAAACAAATGATGGAGCCGGTCTCCTTGGATCTGATGGGGGAATCGGAGCTGAGCCCACCGGTGCCAAGATGCCGAGGGGAAGGCTGCACTCCGACAAATTGGGAGCTGACAGCACCCCCCCGGATCTGACACCAAGGCTATGGCTCCGAGAGCTCAGATCTGACCCGGTCGGATCTGACTCGCTCAAGGCCTTGACCGGAGTCAAGGTAGTAAGTACCATTGGCGCCAGCTCTCCGAACCTGAGGGCTTTCAGATCCAAGGACTCCAAAACCAAGGGCCGGATTGGAGAAGGAGTGATGGAGGCAAAAAAAGGGCTGAACTCCCCCCCCACTCTGGAAAGAGAGGAGGTTGGCACAATCCCCATCTGGATCTCGGTGCGGATAAACTTCTGCATCATCCTGTCCATCTCTGATTTGCTTTGACTGCAGGTGGAACAGGATGATTAAGACACCAACACTGGCCAGGAGTGCTAGTGAGTGGAGGCTCTTGAAGGAGGCTGAGATACCATCAGCTCCGGTGAAAACCTCGGAGAACAGAGCCGAGGGGTGCTGGGCCTGGGAGGAGTTTTCATCTTAGCTGGAGGCCCCGACTTCGCTGAGCGGTTAGGGGACCACTTTCTTAGCCTAACCTTGTGCCTCCTGCCAGAATCCAAAGGCCGAGAGATGGGGATTTGAGCCCCGGAGGCCTGGGAGGGAGAAGACATGGTAGCAGCCGCTACCATGGAAGATGAAGCAGGGACAGCCGTCCCCAATGCTGATAAGAGGCCTTTCATAATCAACTTAGCCCTCAGGTCTTTGAGGGCTCTGGGATTAAAACCAGCGCAAATTGTGCAGACCGTGTCCAGATGAGCCGCACCTAAACAAACACACAGAGTATGGTCATCTGCTGGAGAAAGCTTGTGGCCACACACTGTGCATTTTCTAACGACAGGCTTAGGAGCATCTGCCATGTCTAAGGAGGGACACACACACACACACACACACACACACACACACACACACACACGAGCGCTAACTGGGTGGAGAGAAAGTGGGAACACAGGGAAACACAACTTTAAACTTTTTTTTTTTTGTACCGATGGACGACGTGAGTGTTGGGGAGGTAAAGGTGAGAATATTAGGGGAAAACTAGCTATCCAAAAAGCCAAACACTTATCAAAAATCACTAAATGCCTGAAGCTCAAGATCACACTGCTGGGCTGAAAACCGGCAAATGAGATCGGAGGGAAGGAAGGAGATGAAGGGAATTATTGGTAGGGGGAGGAGCTTGGAGCTCAGATCAGATGCAGGTGATTCGGCCATGTCGTACCTGATCTGGATCAGAATACCCACAGGTTGAAGATCAAATGAAGTAAACTACTTCAGATGCTCCATTATAACACCATTACATTAAGGTGGCAACACCAATGATTTCTCTAATTACCAGCCCATCTCAATACTCTCTCCTTTATCTAAAATACTAGAGAAGTGTATCCATACTCAGTTGTTAAAGTATCTCACCAACAATAACCTACTTGCCCCCACCCAACATGGCTTTCGCCCTGCCCAAAGTACAACCACAGCCCTACTGTCTTTCACCAATACTGTAAACAAAGCTGGAGATGCTGGTCTACTAATTCAGTTATTTTACTAGACCTATCTAAGGCTTTTGAAACAGTATCACACTCTAAACTACTAGCACAACTCAAATCCCTAAACTGCTCTCCACACACACTAGCTTGGTTTTCCAAGTATCTTTCTGACAGTAAAGTCTGTCAAATGGCAAAACAAGCAATCAGAGTATCTCATAACCAAAATTGGAGTTCCCCAAGGGTCCATTCTTGATCCATTACTATTTAGCACATTCATTAATAACCTTAATAAAGCATCCCATCTAAGTAGTCTTACTCAGTATGCAGATGATTCAACAATAGTCACCTCTGCCAACAACCTGTCAGATCTCCAACTTCTAACACAAAAAGCCTTTACTTCTGTTGAATCCTGGCTAAATGATGCCCAACTTCTACTCAATCCAAAAAAGTCTAAACTTTTAATATTTTCATCAAAATCTCTAACTCAAGACTTTAAGATCTTTTCCCAAAACAATACTGAAACTGAGCTAGTAAAATCAACAAAACGTTTGGGTATTACAATTGGTGACAAACTCTCCTTTGAAAATCATATTCATAACATAATTAAGACCCATTTCAAACCTTTTAAGCTGTAGAGGCACAAGCTTTTTACTGATATGCCTACCAATTTAAAGCTGGCTAACAGTCTACTCCTCCCTACTCTTCTCTATGGTATCCCCATTTTCACTAACCTACACACAACTCTCAAGAACAACTTACAGTCCTGCTATTACAAAATAGCAAAATTTGCCACTGGTATGCCAACTAGAACACACCACTGCCAAGCCTTAAAATGTTTAAACTGGCTCGAATTTTCCCATTATCTACAATACTCCCAACTAACACTCACCCACAAACTACTAAATAACCCTGACTATTGCCTATTTCTTCAAACCACGCTACAAACATATACCCCAACTAGACATCTCAGGTGTTCTAATAAACAACTCCTAAGCATATCAAAACCAAACAAACATGCAGGACAAAGAGTTTATTCCTTCACCATTGCCAAACTTTGGAATGCTCTACTCACTTCTTTCACTCAAACAGATTCCATCAAAGCTTTCAAAACTGCACTAAAGTTCCATTACTTACCTCGATAATCAAACATGTTCCTGCAACAACCGGCCTAAACCACCATGACTATAATAAGCTCAATAGACACCACGTAATAATGTTCCTTAATTATTCATCCACCAATTTGTACTCTTCCCATTTTATAGCTTGATCGTAGACTTACTCCACTACAAGCTACTTGAACTACCTTAGCAGCTTAGTAGATTAACCCTAACCTTGGATTTATCTAACTATGTTGTTGTTTGTCTTTCGGCTTTTTCCTGTTAAGGGGTCGTCACAGCGGAACTCTGGTCCGCTAATGATTGGCAGTAGATTTTTACGAAAAGCCGAGGTGCCAGCTCGACACCCAACCTTCAACGAAGGCACGCCCATTTACACACGCATGTCTTTCGAATGCTACTCAACCGCGGGGAGGACATGCAGACTCCATACAGAAGGCACTACTACCAACCAAGCTGAAAATCGAATGGGAGAACCTCTTGCTGTGGATTTATCTAACTATATGACAAAAAAAACCCCACTAAATATATTTTATACATACCTGTGTAATGAATCCTTAGGCTAAATAGCAGATGACAAAATCTCTCTCTATTCTTTGTAACTGTATTATGAGCTTATATAACTATTTTTGTCTCATTGCAACTGTTCTTCAGCTTTTTTATATACTGTACATACTTGTGATACAATGATATGCCATTTCTTTGTAACTTGTATTCGGAGCTTTTCTCCCTGGGACTCCACAGAAAATGGATCACTGAGCCAGTCAGCTTTCCTGGTTACCAAATGTCAATAAATAAATACATTTAATTAATTAATTAATTAATTAATTAATTAATTAATTAATTAAGACAATATTTCATATTTAGATGTGCTATTAGAAAAGGATAAGTTGATCAATAAATATACATCACATATTTACAGGAAGCCCACTTACTCTAATAGCCGGCTTCATTTTACTAGTGCCCACCCTTTTTCTAGAAGAGGGCAGTAATAAAAGGCCAATTGGTTCATGCAGCACATATGGACCATGATTTTGAGAATTAATGTGAAAACCTTAGAGGTATGTTTAAGAAAAGAGGTTACCCATCCTTTTTGGTGGACGAACTGGTTTCAGAGGTGAGCCATAAAAGGAAAAGTGGGCATTTTACTCCACTTTTAAGGCATGAGGAAGGAAATGGTGATATTAGAGAGTTTTGCAATAATACAATAGTATTAGAGCCAAAATCATATAAGTATTCTAATTCCTTTATAACCACTTTTAATTTGGAGACTGGCATGATTAGATGGATTTTAAATTAAAACTGTAACATCTTAAGGGAGTGTAACACTATTTTTGAGAATGTGGGGTAAAGACCTTCCACCATGTACAGGAAAGGTATGAACTTTAAGACTATATTTGAGAATAAGAGTGAAAAATATAAGGGTTGGTGTGGAATTAAAAAATGTGGCAGATGCAATTATTGTAAATTTATTTTAGAAAGTGATCATTTTAATGTACAATAATGAACTTGAGGGCAAATCTGATTGTGAAAGTACAGGGCTGGTATATATAACATAGTGTCAATTATGCCGTTGTTTTTTATATAGGTAAAATAGAGCACAGGCTCCGTGAATGTATTTATGAACATATTTATGACCTCTGTAAAGAAAAAAGTACCGACACCTTATACAAACATATTAAGGAATATGCTGGGCATTCCTTTAAGCTTTCTGTTCTAGAGAAAGTTAAGATTAATGCTCAAGGAGGCCCTTGTCCCTGATTTTGGAAAAGAGGGAGTTATTCTGGCAGCTATATTAAAATTCATATAGCTGGCCGGGGCTGAACGAGCACATTTCTATTACCCCTTTACTTAAACTGAAATCATTGAAAAGATGAATATATACTTTATGTACTAAATGATTTTTTATATGCCCCTGAAAAATAGATAAAGTTTGGTATATTTAAAATGTTTAAATAATTTTAAGAGCTAGAAATTATTTTTTATTGTATGATTTTTAGGTGGTGCGATATATATGTGGATGTCAATTACTTGGGTCAACTGGGTTTTATTACTTTAAATGCGGCAACTCTATCATGTGAATTTTTTTAACTATTTAAGCAGTGTGATTATTAATGGAGTTTGCATGATGAAGTTTTATACTGTACAAGACAAAAGCGCTTGCTTACGGGTCTGTTTTTTCTTTTTTTAACTTGAACATTACAGGGTTTGCAACTCTATTAAAGGATTAATTTCACAGTGTGTGTCACCTGAGTCTTGAGCAGTGTTTCGTTTTATTTTTATGCCGGTTTGTCTTAGTTTGGTGATTTTTCCTTTCTGTCTATACTTGGGAGGCCAGTAACATTGAAAATATAGTGTATTCATTATGGTACGATGATACTATTCCCACCTATTACATATGACAGCTTTTTAAATGTCTATTTCCAGCTTTTGTGTTACATGCACCCACTACTGTTTCTTGTCATCTCCATTTAAATCTATGTCACATTTTCAATACTTTTTGTTTTAAAGAAAACCCCAGAACCTAGTAATGTAATACGCACACACAAAACTATGCACATCTTCAAATAATGAAGCTTAACCCTCCTGATAGGAGTAATTGTCCCAAATCCACAGCTCTACGCATGCGCGCGCGCACACACACACACACACACACACACACACACACACACACACACACAGTAATCTAACCTAAAATTAAGGTTATCCATGCTAAAACGCATGCTACAGCCTGTGCCCCTACCTAACACTAATTCCTGTCTGTTCTTGTCTTATCTTTATTCCCTTCCCAGCCTGTCTCCATGGAAAATTAAAAAGTACAGCTGCCTTCAGCTGCAGACTTCTCAAAATGAACCTTTAGTTGTTAAAGGAAAACTTTTCTTTACATTCAGTGTTTTCTTACTTACTTGCTTACACAAAATTTAATTAAGATATTCACCTATGCAAAACTAAGAGGAAAACATATCAACTCTATATATCTCAAAGTTTGTGTACATTTACACCCCATTCCCCATCCCAACACACCAAGATTTAAAGCATATTAACTTAAGCATGCTTTTGTGCAGCCTTTCTTCTCTTTACACCGTCTACATTCCTCAAAAATAAATAAATAAATAAAAAACCAAAAGAAAAAAGGCACTTGTTTACCTTAGTATCTTTATCATATATATATATATATATATATATATATATATACACACACAATAACTCAAAATGATTTACTATACAACATGCAATTTACATCATAAAATGTTTATACAAATACTGTTGAGAACAACTGCTTTACTTAGTTCACTTTTTAACCTTATTTTTTGTGTCCTTCCAAACATTAATGACGAAGTGGGGGTGCACACTTTACAGGCCCCCACAATTTTAAAGTGAACCAAAGTACAATCTTTCCATTTTTCTTGTAAAGCCAAACTTCACAAATGTAACTGATGCTTAATAATCTCAAATTTGCTTTATAATCTCACATTTACACATTAATTCCTGTGATGCTGGTCATCATCTTATCCATCTCCCACTTCCGGACTCGGATTGAAGTTCAATGAACTTGCTTATTCTTCTAGTCAACTCATGTTTTTTTTCAGACTCTCATTTTCCTCTAAAACATTGGAAAAGGTTTCACTGGCAAAGTCTCTATAGAAGCTTTATTATCAGTAGAATGAGAAGCAGAGTTCCTTCTGTTTGTTGGGTTACTTTTTATTGGACAAAGTTTTATATTTTCTCCTTAACCTGTTCTACATCAAAAATTACTATAATCCTCGAGGGAAAAAATAGCCTGAAGACAGCTGGATACAACAGCCTGAATCTCACACCTGCCTCTTGACATTCCCTGATTGCTGGAATAAATTTGCTTCTCTTCTGTCTGGTGTACAGTGAATAATCATTTTCCACAAATACTCTACTGTCTCAAATTTTTAACACTTAGATTTTCTGATACAGTTTTGACAGGAACAACTCATTCTACTGGTATGAATAAATCTTTGCTAACACAGGTCTTGACTGCTTTCTCATAGCCAGGTTTGCAGCATATACTAGACAGGGGCACAGTAAACTAATTCTATTATATAAGGGGACCTTCACTGTGTCACTACTAGACAGAGGCACAGTATTCTAAATCTATTCTGTGCATTTTGTACCATTTTATGGGGTGGCGAAAGCCACATCACTATGGCTAGGCTTACAAATGCCCCAGGGAAGATAGCCTAGTACTAAACTATGAAACTATAAACAATACAAACAATGTGTCCTTTCAGTTGGCAAATCCTGATGTGGAGAAAGCAGTCTAGTTGCTTATTTGTGGTTTCATAAACTTAATATTCTGCTCCTTCCCATTTCTCTGGTACAGCAGAAAATCTCAGTTTTTCCCTGCATGTATGTATTCTATCTCTACCATTTTTAGAACAGCTCTTCTTTAGCAGTATCATACTCAACCAGCCTTTTCTTAAGTTTGATCTCTGATATTTGCACTTTTATCAGTTCATCTGAAAAGCTCTCTAAAGTTTCTTACATTTCCTCCAGCCTTTATTTGAGTTAATATACTCCTTCAATGTTTTATTTATTTTAATCTGCTCTGAGCACATCTGATTTAGTTTTTTCCTCTAGATTATAGGAAGCCTCATCTTGCACCAAAGCTGGAGCTTAAAATGTTTTTTGCTGAACAGCTGCAGGATTTTCTTCCCAGTCATTGTTTTCTTTCACCTTTTCTAGTTGATTTTGTTTCAAACTCTATGTTTCTTCTTTTCTAGCATCCAGGCAGTATATTACTAACCAGTAACAGAATTTAGTAAATATAAGTTTATCTTTCAGTTTCTTTATTCACATTGGTTGAGCTGAAATTAAGGTGCTGATCAATGTGCAACCATCTTGGCAGTCAAAGAATATCACTGCATTATATTACTTTTAACTTGCTTTTCTCCCAGCTTTTTTTACCTTGTTGCACTGTAAAGTTTGAATACAACTAAGAAAAAATACTTTCTTGCTTTAATATCTTTAGCATATATAGCAGTCACTAAAAAGACTCCCCCCACCTCACATTTAAAATACCCATAACTACATCTTATATAAAACTGCTTTGCAATATAACATGCACTTGTATCATGTTTATAGAAATGTTAATAACAAAAAACGGTATTACTTTCAGCTACTTCTTCAGTCTCTTCAGTGTCCTTCTAAAGATCAACAAAAATGGGGGTATACACTTTGTGTTAAACTGGTGGCTGAACTGCAATCAACAAAATTCCACTTTTTCTCAGCTGCTTCTTGCAAAGCCACATTTCACATATCTAATCATACACCTAATGGGAATGACTCTCTACAGTCTCACATTTATTCACTAATTTCACAATGCTGCTGTCATTCTTCCCGGTCATTTGCATCGCCCTATGCATGTCAGTGATTCAAATCCAAAATACTTCTGATTTTTCAAGTCAGCTCCTGTGCTTCTTCAGTCACTCAAGCACTTTCCATTTCAAAGGAATAGTTTCTCAATGGGCTTTATTACTTTCAGAAGAATGCAAAATTAGAGTCACATTCTGCTTGCTGTCTCATTCTTTGCTAGATAAGCTTTTCTCCTAAGCCTATTCTGCATCTGAAAATGCCTGATCATTCAGGAAAAAATATTCTGAAGACAGAATAGATACAGCTGCTTCAAAGTCACACCTGCCTCTCAACATTCACTGGTTACCGGGATAAACGTGCTTCTATTATGCCTAGTGTACAGTAATTTCCAGAATCTTATCCCCAAAATTGTAATACTTTTCTTTTCTGCCATAATTTTGTCAGGAGCAATACTTTCTTCTAGCATGACTGCATCTTTTCTAACAAAGATCTTGGTTGCTTTCTTAAGGCCAGGTTTAGAGCATATACACAATGTGACCTTTCAATTAACAAATCTTGCAAGGGGAGAACCAGTTCAGTTGCTTATCTGTACTTCATATAATGGTCTATTTCTTTTACTTTCTTTGTTACATAAAAAAATATTGGGTTGTCTCTGCACATGCCACCCTCTAACTGCATTTTTAGAACAACTTTTCTTGTGAATCCTCATGTTCAGCCATCCTGACTTTTGCAGTTTTATCAGATCACCTCAATTCCTATTTGAAGCTTCTATTTTTCAAGCCCTGTGTTATCTGACTGTATACATCCCTTCAAAGTTTCATTTATTTAAAAAAAAAAACATCTTTGCATTTGATTTATTTAATCTTATAAACTACTGGAAGACATCTCCTGGACCAGAGCTGAAATGACAACTGCTTTCCAGTCAACGACTGCAAGATTCTTACGAAAAAACATTCTCTTCTTCTTTTCTAGTTTATTTCTAGTTATTTTTTTTCAAATTTCTTTTTCGCTGGCATTTAGGCAGTATAATTGTAAGACAATGAATTGTATCTAGTTTGATAGTTTTAGTAGCTTCTCCCCACAAATGAAGTTTTCACACTGGGAGAGCTCTTGCCAACCTGCTGACTGATCACCGTATAACCATCTTTAAAATCTATTACATTGCATACTTGAACATGACACCCATTTGAGAAATGAGAGTTCTTAATGTAACCCTGAATTTACATCAGTTGTTGTTTAAAATCTTTTCTAACAACAAAAAGGACTAAGGATCCATGTCCATTTCCTTATTTTCTTTTTGATATGTTCAGTAAATGCTGACTGGAAGACCTTAAGTTTCTGTTCAGCTTGTGCAAGTTTAACAGATCAGACAGACCAAGGCATAATTTTCTGTAAAGCACTTTGAATCCTGCTTTTGATGCACATTCACTCAAGTGTAGTAGTGTAGCTGAGTCCAGTCTATCAAACATGTTTATAATGATGCTAGCCATGAGTAATGTGCCCCCAACACAAACCAGATTAAACATTAAATGTGCTTGAGCCACTGTTCGCCTTGTTTGGGTTGTCAGATAGTATTTAGCTCTATAGAGTGCATACATTTTACAATTAATATCCTTGATAACCGTCCTTTCTGACATTAGTTTATTATGACACCTAGGTATTTTTACCTTTCGAAATGCTTAATCTAATCTGAAGTAGCTCTTATTTTACTGAAGCTAACTATATCTAAATATGTCCTTCCTGAGAAAGTCTACCAAAAGATTTTTCGTATTCTTTCCATTGAAGATAACCCTACTTCTGAATTATAATTGCATAAGGAAGCACAGGCTGCTCTGGAGCTCTCTTGTGAGTGAACAATGTTGGCAGTAGGGTACACTAAAACAGTTGTACTCCATGTGTGTTTAGGTGTACAATAATTGTGAAAAGTGAGAAAAAGAAGGAGATCAAGAACAGAGCCCTGTGTTACCCAAACATACCTTCAGTGCCCAATTATTTTTATGTGATTTTTGTCCACATCAGTGCAAACCATCAGGCATCATCCAGATAGACGTACCTAGGAATTTCAACAGTGATCATGCACAAGCCATCCAGCAAGGGTCTTCATTCAGACAGCCATGAGAGTGTTTAATGCCCACTCAGCATCCTGACAATGATGTAATTTGTAATAGCCCAACATCCATCCCTAGTGGGGAAATGTACAATATCCAGTGGTAAGCAATATGCCTTCCCTATGTGTCTGCATGCTTCCCTGCACCAGTGATGACATTTACCACTATCTGGTAGCTTGCTGGGCATAACACCTACCCCTAGGTTGTAGATTTACATCATTTCTCCAAGGAAGGACTATGGCGAGGTGTGCTTTACCTACTCCCTTGACAGGTATGCCCTCCTTTCCTGCCAGCTCCATAAGGCACCCAAGCTATTAATCAAACTTCAGACATTTGGGCTACATTGAGACAATCACTTGACACCATTGCAGCTGGCAGAATCCACTTTATGACTTACAAGGTCAAATGTCTTTGAAATGTCTAAGAAGAAAGTATACATGTACTATGCCACATCTTATTAACAGCTCTGCAACTATGTCTTGCCTCAGATCTTTTTGCTTTGGTTCTAGCTAGCTGCTCACAGCTACATAACTGCTGGCCTACTATTTAAAGTAGCTTAATTAAAGGGCTAAGGATAATGAACAGATCATCATTTTTGACTTCTTGTGCATCACAACTTTTAAACGGCAGGATTGCCCTAGGTTGGTTTCCCAATTCAGACAAAACCCTTCCTCTTAAACTCCTTTTGAGATTGCAGTAAATGGAAAGAGTAGGAAAGCTGCAATTTGGTTAACCTTTCACTAGCCTGCCTTGTAGAAAGACACAGCCCTTTATCTTTGTAAGTGGCCATGGAATGGTACAGGTGGCCAGTGGCCCAGTGAGTAGCACACTTGCCTCACAGCAAGAGGTTGTCTGATTCAGTTCTCATCTAGAGTGCCTTCTTTATGCAATCAGCATGTCCTCCCTGTGCTTGGGTTTTAGACCACTGACTAAACTGTCCATATGGGTGTGTGTATGATTCAGAAAAAAAAGGCTCGACAATGTACTTCTGCTTCCTGCTTGCCTAATAAACTCTGTGGAACGCAGCAGCTGTTCATGGAGTTGCTAAAGGAGTCAGTAGTGATGGATGGATGTAAAATCATTGATGGACGTAGAACAGTGTCAAGCAGTCAGGTTTTTAATAAGTATATCTGTGATGTTTAAAAAAAAAAAATAGCCTTTAAATCCATCGGTCATGTTTGTGAGCTGACTGCCAGTGAGTTAATGGGCTTTTGAAATAATGCGATGATCTAAGACATTCTGCTGCTCCTAATCCTGATGAACCTGGCGGTGCAAAATAACAGCACTGATCAATATTTTGCTGAATTCAAAAGAACTATTTATACCTGGGAGAAATGGCCACACAAGGCCCATCTCTTTACCTGTCTGATCAAAAGGAAGGTTCTTAAAGCTTCTGATCTCCATTCTGATATCTGCTGAAGTGGTACTACATTTCCAGATATCAAATGTCAGCAAATGGCCACTCAGATAATTAGCTAAAGTGCCTGATGCAAGAAAATCATGTCTTACTTTCTAAATGAGTGAAGAACACTGTTACATCTCTCAGCCCCAAGCATTAAAAATCATACCACCTGTGTTTCAAAATAGCAGAGGTTTAGAAAAAGGAAAACTTTATTTTTCGTATTAGGAGGTCTTTACATATCAGTCCATATAGAGTTAGTGATAGGGGATCTTTGTATAGGCTTAGTTTATTTAATAACGTGTGCAGACATAAACAGGCTTGCCTTTATGAAGAACATTAGTAAATCTACAAGATGGATGGCTAAATAAAAGGGCCAAAAATCATAGCAGTTGAGAGGTATGAAGCCTGGTGTTTTACAAACACGTCTGCACCAGAAAAATGCAAAGGAAGAACTAAAGGACGGGTAGGAGAGAGGAAAACATGCTATTCTGCTCACTGCACTATGTAAAGAACATGTCAACGAGGATCAGCAAAACAAAGCTACTGAGTATAAGTAGTACTGCAAGAACAAGGCTGTGCTGAAAGTCTACATACATAAGAATTACACACTCTGCCTCAGTAATAAGGCAATGTTCACAAACCACAAAGGAGACCATGATTTTTCAGAAAGCTTTGCCATCAAACGTTAATTTAAACTACAAACCATGGTAAACATACAGTACTAGAGCAAACAGTGTTGCAGTAACATGTCTGACAGAAACTAATAATTAAACTAACATTTTTAACTCGCATCAGTCATTTACGGCATTGTGGTAGTGGGAAAATTACACATCTATGGTCTTCAATTTAGATTGAATTAGTCCAGCTAACAATTTTTATTTTTGCTTTATACGACTGACACTTTTGATTGATTCTACTAGGTACTTAAATGCACAATACTGTCAGCTGGCCATATTATTTTTCACCAGTTACAGTCCAATATTGCCTTAGGGTGCTTTCTGACAGCTGTCCCATCAAAGGGATTGCTCTGTGGCAAAATGGGATGCTGACTTCACTATGTGTTTCCCTCTGGGATTTCTGATCTTGACTAATCTGTATTTTCCCCATGTGATTCTTTTACACATTGATAACTATCCATTATGCCATACTCAATGCAAGTGTTAATCAGGTTCCGTTACAGAAATGAGACCAAAGTGACTGGCATTCACAATTCTGTGCAAAAAAAAACCTACATTTCCTCAAACAACCAAAATTTGAAACTAAAAAAAAAACTACTTAAAAAGCATTTTCGCAGGAAGAAAAGACCCCTGGATCAACATGTAGGGGAGGGTCTATGCCCCCTCAGCCACACTACTGCTACATAGAAATCACCTTCTCAGGTTAAGCTGAAATCCCCACTCCAGTACAGCAATTTCAAAATGTTAACACAAATCACATGAACTAAGTAATCAAGCATTGCAGTGTTCATAGGTTCATAGGTAGGTATTAGGCTATTGGCCCTAGGGCCTATATAAGCCTAGCCAAAAAGGTACCATGGCTTTCGCCATCCAAGAAAATTATTTTCCTGTGCCCCTGTCGAGCAGAGCCACAGAAGTGATCCCCGGGGTGAATTTTCTATCTCCCATCCAATCAAGATTTTTCTTGAAGAGTGCTAATGAGGAGCTTTGTTTGATATAGATAGGTAGTTTGTTCCAGAATATGGGAAGTCTCTGGGACAGGAATCTATACCTCCAGCATGTTCTGTTTATTGTGGTGACAAGTTTTAGGTCCCTAGAGCGAGTAGCTTGGAGGGATTGGGATTTCTTTAAGTGGAGCATGTCCAACAGCTCTGGGTTTGACACAGCTTTGTATGTTAGGCAGAGATCGCCTCTGAGTAGGCGATATGCAATGGAGTAAAGCTAGAATTTTTTTAGGCGGTCTGTGTAGGGCATCT